>NC_092045.1:72118886-72186884 GCF_003086295.3 Arachis hypogaea | reverse complement strand
TTTTCAAAAATATTTCGAAATTTCTCTTCTCTTCTCTTTTCTATTTAATTTATTTATTTACTAACAATTCTCTTCACTTCTCTTCATCTCAAATCACCACCTCTATCCTTACCCATTCTTCTTCACTCTTCTTCCCTTTCTTCTTCTACTAACATAAAGGAATCTCTATACTGTGACATAGATGATTCCACTTTCTTTTCTTGTTCTCTTCTTCCCTATATGAGCAGGAACAAGGAAAAAGACAAAAGATTCCACCTCTGAGTCATGGGAGATGGAAAGACTAATATAAGTCGTCATAGCTCAGTGGTAGAACATGTGGCTGCAAATCAAGAGATCCCTGAGATACCTCAGGGGATAAATTATCCTCCACACAACTATTGGGAGCAAATAATGATAAAAACACCAAAATCACTAGGGATCATGCAACAGAAGCAAGGAAGAGACATAAAGGAGCTCAAAAAGCACCATTGGATCTTCAAGAAGGCGCCACCCTCACTCAGGTAGACTCATTCCTTGTTCTAAAATTTTTTTTTTCTACTTTTCGTTTTTTTTATATGTTTATCTACTTCATGATCATTAGTATGTAACCATGCTTAAAGATTATGAATAATTCCATGAATCCTTCACCTTTCTTAAATGAAAAATGTTTTAATTCAAAAGAACAAGAAGTACATAATTTTCGAAATTATTATTGATTTAATTTAATTATATTGATGTGGTGACAATACTTTTTGTTTTCTGAATGAATGATTGAACAGTGCATATGTCTTTTGATATTGTTGTTTATGAGTGTTAAAATTGTTGGCTCTTGAAAGAATGATGAACAAAGAGAAATGTTATTGATAATCTGAAAAAAATCATGGAATTGATTCTTGAAGCAAGAAAAAGCAGTGAAAAAGCAAAAGCTTGAAAAAAAAAATGGCGAAAAAAAAATTATAGAAAGAAAAAGAAAAAGCAGGCAGAAAAAGCCAATAGCCCTTAAAACCAAAAGGCAAGGGTAGCAAGGATCCAAGGCTTTGAGCATCAATGGATAGGAGGGCCCAAGGAAATTAAATCCAGGCTTAAGCGGCTAAATCAAGCTGTCCCTAACCATGTGCTTGTGTCATGAAGGTCCAAGTGAAAAGCTTGAGACTGAGTGGTTAAAGTCGTTATCCAAAGCAAAAAAGAGTGTGCTTAAGAGCTCTGGACACCACTAACTGGGGACTCTAGCAAAGCTGAGTCACAATCTGAAAAGGTTCACCCAGTTATGTGTCTGTGGCATTTATGTATCCGGTGGTAATACTGGAAAACAAAGTGCTTAGGGCCACGGCCAAGACTCATAAGTAGCTGTGTTCAAGAATCAACATGCTTAACTAGGAAAGTCAATAACACTATCCAAAATTCTAAGTTCCCAGAGACGCCAATCACTCTGAACTTCAAAGGAAAAAAGTGAGATGCCAAAACTATTCAGAAGCAAAAAGCTACAAGTCCCGCTCATCTAATTAAATTAATATTCATTGATATTCTGGAATTTATAGTATATTCTCTTCTTTTATCCTATTTGATTTTCAGTTGCTTGGGGACAAGCAACAATTTAAGTTTGGTGTTGTGATGAGCGGATAATTTATACGCTTTTTGGCATTGTTTTCAGGTAGTTTTTAGTAAGTTTGAGCTACTTTTAGGGATGTTTTCATTGGTTTTTATGTTAAATTCACATTTCTGGACTTTACTATGAGTTTGTGTGTTTTTCTGTGATTTCAGGTAAATTCTGGCTGAAATTGAGGGACTTGAGCAAAACTCTGAAGAAAGGCTGACAAAAGGACTGCTGATGCTGTTGGAATCTGACCTCCCTGCACTCGAAATGGATTTTCTGGAGCTACAAAACTCCAATTGGCGCGCTCTCAACGGCGTTGGAAAGTAGACATCCAGGGCTTTCCAGCAATATATAATAGTCCATACTTTATTCGAAGAAAGACGACGTAACTTGGCGTTGAACGCCAAGTACACGCTGCTGTCTGGAGTTAAACGCCAGAAAAACGTCATGATCCGGAGTTGAACGCCCAAAACACGTCATAACCTGGAGTTTGACGCCAAGAAATGCCTTAGCTCGTGGATTGATCAAGCTCAGCCCAAACATACACCAAGTGGGCCCCGGAAGTGGATTTATGCATCAATTACTTACTCATGTAAACCCTAGTAGCTAGTCTAGTATATATAGGACATTTATCTATTGCATTAGACATCCTGGATTGTATTTTGAATCCTGTGATCACGTTTTGGGGGCTGGCCATTCGGCCATGCCTGAACCCTTTGCTTATGTATTTTCAACGGTGGAGTTTCTGCACACCATAGATTAAGGGTGTGGAGCTCTGCTGTACCTCAAGTATTAATGAAATTCTATTATCTTTTATTCAAATCTCTCTTATTCTTATTCCAAGATATTCATTCGTACCCAAGAACATGATGAATGTTATGAGTCAGATTACCCTCATTATCATTCTCACTTATGAACGCGCGTGATTGACAACCACTTCCGTTCTACATGCAACAAAGAGCTTGAACGCGTATCTCTTAGATTCCCCAACAGAATCTTCGTGGTATAAGCTAGATGGATGGCGGCATTTATGAGGATCCGGAAAGTCTCACCTTGTCTGTGGTATTCCGAGTAGGATCCTGGGAATCCGGAAAGTCTCACCTTGTCTGTGGTATTCCGAGTAGGATTCCGGTAATGAATGACTGTGACGTGCTTCAAACTTGTAACCTGCTGGGCGTTAGTGACAGACGCAAAAGAATCAAGGGATTCTATTCCAGTAGGGGAGGGAACCAACCGGTGATTAGCCGTACTGTGACAGAGTGCGTGAGCATTAGTTTTCACTGCGAGGATGGGATGTAGCCATCAGCCATGGGTGATGCCTCCAGACTGGTTAGCTGTGCGAGTGACAGCCGCATAGGATATTTCCCCGAGAGGAAGAAAGTAGCCACAGTTGATGGTGAACCCCTATACAAAGCTTGCCATGGAAAGGAGTAAGAAGGATTGAGTAGAAGCAGTAGGAGAGCAGGCGTCCCTGGGCTCTACAGCATCTCCATCTGCTTATCTGAAATTCCAACCAATGAATCTGCATAAGTATTCTATCCCTTTATTTAATCTATTCTTTTATCTCTATTTTCGAAACCCATAAACTATTTTAATCTGCCTAACTGAGATTTGCAAGGTGACCATAGCTTGCTTCATACCAACAATCTCTGTGGATTCGACCCTTACTCACGTAAGGTTTATTACTTGGACGACCCAGTACACTTGCTGGTTAGTTGAACGGAGTTGTGAATTTAACCAAGAGACACAATAGTTTTTGTGTATATGCCAAAGAGCCAATATTGATGATCACAATTTCGTCCACCACTCATCAACAGGGCATTAGGAATCGTTCCAATGAGAGGATGGGAGGTAGCCATTGACAACGGTGAAACCCTACATACAGCTTGCCATGGAAGGAGACTTGCGTGTTTGAAGAAGAAGACAGTAGGAAAGCAGAGATTCAGAAGATGGAGCATCTCCAAACCTCAACCTATTCTCCATTACTGCAAAACAAGTAATCATTTCATGTTCTTTTGCCTTTCACAATCAATCCTGATAATTTCTGATATCCTGACTAAGATTTACAAGATAACCATAGCTTGCTTCAAGCCGACAATCTCTGTGGGATCGACCCTTGCTCACGCAAGGTATTACTTGGACGACCCAGTACACTTGCTGGT
Organism: Arachis hypogaea; assembly: GCF_003086295.3. Classification (NCBI taxonomy): domain Eukaryota; kingdom Viridiplantae; phylum Streptophyta; class Magnoliopsida; order Fabales; family Fabaceae; genus Arachis; species Arachis hypogaea. Next base: position 72,183,149 of record NC_092045.1, on the reverse strand, counting down.
TAGTTGTGCGGGATTGCAAAAGTGTGATTGCAATTTCGTGCACCAAGTTTTTGGCGCCGTTGCCGGGGATTGTTGAGTTTGGACAACTGACGGCTTATCTTGTTGCTTAGATTAGGACTGTTTTATTTTTGTTGGTTTAGAGTCTTTTAGTTGAGTCTAGTTTCATATTCTAAGTTTGGTGTCAATTGCATGCTTTTATTTTTCTTTTAATTTTCGATTTTTGCATGTTCTTAGTCCCTTTTTGATTCATAAAAATTCTAAGTTTGGTGTCCTCTTTGTGTTTTTCCCTTAAAAATTTTCGAAAATTTTGTGTTTGATTTTCTAAAATTTTAAGTTTGGTGTCTTTTTGTGTTTTTCTCTTTCCTCTTTTTAAAAATCAAATCTTTTTCATAAAAATTTTTCAATCATATCTTTCTAATTGCTGTTTTCAAAATCTTTTTAATTAACTAATTGATTCAGTTTTCAATTTGCTTTGATTTTATTTTCTTTTTGATTTTCGAATTTCTATTTTATTTTTACTTTATTTTATTTTATCTTATTTTATTTTTTTTCGGTTAATTCAAAAAAAAAAAGAAAAAAAAAACAAAATTTATCTCTTTGCAATCATTATTATTTCCCTTTTGTCCATCATGGACTTAAGTGGGATCAATCAGTCCAAAAGGACTCTGGGGTCATATGCTAACCCCATTACAGCTGCATATGGGAGTAGCATCTGTACACTTCCCATCAAAGCAAGCAGCTTTGAACTAAATCCTCAACTCATTATCATAGTGCAGCAAAATTGTCAGTATTCCGGTCTTCCACAGGAAGAACCTACTGAGTTTCTGGCACAATTTTTACAAATTGCTGACACAGTACATGATAAAGAGGTGGATCAGGATGTCTACAGACTATTACTGTTTCCATTTGCTGTGAAAGATCAAGCTAAGAGGTGGTTGAATAACCAACCTACAGCAAGCATAAAGACATGGAAACAGTTGTCAGACAAATTCCTGAATCATTTTTACCCTCCAAAGAGGATGACACAGCTAAGGCTGGACATCCAAGGCTTTAAACAAGAGGATAATGAATCTCTTTACAATGCCTGGGAGAGGTATAGAGGTATGCTAAGGAAATGTCCCTCTGAAATGTTTTCAGAGTGGGTACAGTTAGACATTTTCTACTATGGGCTTACAGAAAAAGCTCAAATGTCTTTAGACCACTCAGCTGGTGGATCTATACACATGAGGAAGACAATTGAAGAAGCTCAAGAGCTTATAGACACTGTTGCTAGAAACCAATATTTGTACTCTAGCAATGAGTTCTCTCCAAAAGAGGAAGTCATGGCAGTAGTCACTGACCCTAGTCCTCAAGAACAGATAAATGAGCTTAATCAACAATTGCTCCTGATGACAGAACAGTTAGCAGACTTTAAAGAGATGCTCTATGAAACTAAAGTTGCTAACAAGAGTATAGAACTGCAGTTGAATCAAGCAAAACAGCAAATATCTAAACAGATAACAGAGGAATGTCAAGCAGTTCAATTGAGGAGTGGGAAGACCCTGAGTAACACTGCTCAAAAGAGTAAAAAGCCAAACAAGGAACAATTGACAGAGGACAACCACACCACTGTTCAAAATCCCTCTGAGGACAGTAAGAGCCCAGAGAGGAATGCTATTGGCGTTCAAACGCCAGAAAGGGAAGGAAAGCTGGCGTTAAACGCCCATTCCTTGCCCAGTTCTGGCGTTCAAACGCCAGAAAAGGGAGAGAAGTTGGCGTTTAACGCCCAAACTTCACCCATTCCTGGCGTTCAAACGCCAAGGGAAGATCAGACACCTGAGAGTGCTGACAGTAATCCCTCTAACAAGGCTTCTTCAACCACTTCTGTAAGGAATAAACCTGCAGCATCTAAGGTTGAAGAATATAAAGCCAAGATGCCTTATCCTCAAAAACACCGCCAAGCGGAACAGGATAAGCAATTTGCCCGCTTTGCAGACTATCTAAGGACTCTTGAAATAAAGATTCCGTTTGCAGAGGCACTTGAGCAAATACCTTCTTATGCTAAGTTCATGAAAGAGATCTTAAGTCATAAGAAGGATTGGAGAGAAACTGAAAACGTGTTTCTCACTGAAGAATGCAGTGCAGTCATTCTAAAAAGCTTACCAGAAAAGCTTCAAGATCCAGGGAGCTTTATGATACCATGCACATTAGAAGGTGCTTGCACCAAGACAGCTTTATGTGATCTTGGAGCAAGCATCAATCTAATACCTGCATCCACTATCAGAAAGCTTGGGTTGACTGGAGAAGTCAAACCGACCCGGATATGCCTCCAACTTGCTGATGGCTCCATTAAATACCCATCAGGCATAATTGAGGACATGATTGTCAAGGTTGGGCCATTTGCCTTTCCAACTGACTTTGTGGTGCTGGAAATGGAGGAGCACAAGAGTGCAACTCTCATTCTAGGAAGACCCTTCCTAGCAACTGGACGAACTCTCATTGATGTACAAAAAGGGGAAGTAACCTTGAGGGTCAATGAGGATGAGTTCAAGTTGAATGCTGTAAAAGCCATGCAGCATCCAGACACACCAAATGACTGCATGGGCGCTGACATTATTGACTCTCTGGTAGAAGAGATCAATATGACTGAAGGCCTAGAATCAGAGCTTGAGGCCATCTTCAAGGATGCTCAAACTGATCAAGAAGAACTAGAGGAGGCAAAGGAATTTTCGAAAATTCCTCAGGAGGAGGATAAACCTCCCAAGCCTGAACTCAAACCACTACCACCATCCCTGAAATATGCATTTCTGGGAGAGGGTGACACTTTTCCAGTGATTATAAGCTCTGCTTTAAATTCACAGGAAGAGGAAGCACTGATTCAAGTGCTAAGGACACACAAGACAGCTCTTGGGTGGTCCATAAGTGATCTTAAGGGCATTAGCCCAGCTAGATGCATGCACAAGATCCTATTGGAGGATAATGCCAAACCAGTGGTTCAACCACAGAGGAGGCTAAATCCTGCCATGAAGGAGGTGGTGCAGAAAGAGGTCACTAAATTACTAGAGGCTGGGATTATTTATCCTATTTCTGATAGCCCCTGGGTGAGCCCTGTCCAAGTGGTTCCCAAAAAGGGAGGCATGACAGTGGTTCATAATGAAAAAAATGAACTGGTTCCTACAAGGACAGTCACAGGGTGGCGCATGTGTATTGACTACAGAAGGCTCAATACAGCCACCAGAAAGGATCATTTTCCTTTACCATTCATAGACCAAATGCTAGAAAGACTAGCTGGCCATGATTATTACTGCTTTTTGGATGGCTATTCAGGCTACAACCAAATTGCAGTAGACCCCCAGGACCAAGAGAAAACAGCATTCACCTGCCCTTCAGGCGTGTTTGCCTATAGGAGAATGCCTTTTGGTCTGTGCAATGCACCTGCAACCTTTCAGAGGTGCATGCTCTCTATCTTCTCAGATATGGTAGAGAAATTTCTAGAAGTCTTCATGGATGACTTTTCAGTATATGGAGACTCATTTAGCTCCTGTCTTAATCACCTAGCACTTGTCTTGAAAAGGTGCCAAGAGACTAACCTGGTTTTAAACTGGGAGAAATGTCACTTTATGGTGACTGAAGGAATTGTCCTTGGGCACAAAATTTCAAGCAAGGGAATAGAGGTGGATAAGGCAAAGGTGGAGGTAATTGAAAAATTACCACCACCTGCCAATGTTAAGGCAATCAGAAGCTTTCTTGGGCATGCAGGATTCTACAGAAGGTTTATAAAGGATTTTTCGAAAATTGCAAAACCTCTGAGTAACCTGCTAGCTGCTGACACACCATTTGTGTTTGACACACAGTGTCTGCAGGCATTTGAGACCCTAAAAGCTAAGTTGGTCACAGCACCAGTTATCTCTGCACCAGATTGGACATTGCCATTTGAACTAATGTGTGATGCCAGTGACCATGCCATTGGTGCAGTGTTGGGACAGAGGCATAACAAGCTTCTGCACGTCATTTACTATGCCAGCCGTGTTCTAAATGACGCACAGAAGAACTACACAACAACAGAAAAAGAGTTACTTGCAGTGGTTTATGCCATTGACAAGTTTAGATCCTATTTAGTGGGATCCAAAGTGGTTGTGTACACTGACCATGCTGCTCTTAAATATCTACTCACAAAGCAGGATTCAAAACCCAGGCTCATTAGATGGGTGTTGCTTCTGCAAGAGTTTGATATAGAAATAAGAGACAGAAAAGGGACAGAGAACCAAGTAGCAGATCATCTGTCCCGAATAGAACCAGTAGCTGGGGCGTCCCTCCCTTCTACTGAGATCTCAGAGACTTTCCCAGATGAGCAACTATTTGCCATTCAGGAAGCTCCATGGTTTGCAGATATTGCAAATTTTAAAGCCGTGAGGTTCATACCCAAAGAGTACAGTTACATGCAGAGAAAGAAATTAATTTCAGATGCCAAGTACTACCTCTGGGATGAACCATATCTCTTTAAGAGATGTGCTGACGGAGTGATCCGCAGGTGTGTACCCAGAGAAGAAGCACAAAGGATCCTATGGCACTGCCATGGATCACAGTATGAAGGACATTTTGGAAGTGAGCGAACAGCCACTAAAGTCCTCCAATGTGGCTTCTACTGGCCTACTCTCTATAAAGATTCCCGAGAGTTTGTGCGTAACTGTGACAGTTGCCAAAGAGCTGGTAACCTGCCTCATGGATATGCCATGCCTCAACAAGGGATATTAGAGATAGAGTTGTTTGATGTATGGGGAATTGACTTCATGGGGCCATTGCCACCATCATACTCAAACACGTACATTCTGGTGGCAGTGGACTATGTATCTAAGTGGGTAGAAGCGATAGCTACACCCACTAATGATACAAAGACCGTACTGAAATTCCTCCAGAAAAACATTTTCAGCAGGTTTGGCGTTCCCAGAGTGCTAATCAGTGATGGGGGCACTCATTTCTGCAATAAACAGCTACACCTTGCTATGGTTAGGTATGGAATTAGCCACAAAGTGGCAACTCCGTATCATCCACAGACAAATGGGCAAGCTGAGGTCTCTAACAGAGAGCTAAAGAGAATCCTGGAACGGACTGTGATGGCCCGAAGAAAGGATTGGGCAAAGAGCTTGGATGATGCTCTGTGGGCATACAGAACAGCATTCAAGACTCCTATAGGAACCTCTCCATACCAACTGGTGTATGGGAAGGCCTGCCATTTGCCTGTGGAACTGGAACATAAAGCCTACTGGGCAACCAGATTCCTAAACATGGATGCACAGTTAGCTGGTGAAAAAAGACTGCTCCAGCTAAATGAGCTAGAGGAGTTCAGACTCAATGCCTTTGAAAATGCAAAAATTTATAAGGAAAAGGCAAAGAAATGGCATGACAAGAAGTTGTCAACCAGAGTCTTTGAGCCAGGACAAAAAGTTCTGCTCTTCAACTCTAGGCTCAAACTGTTTCCAGGAAAACTAAAATCCCGTTGGAGGGGTCCGTATGTGATTACAGGAGTGTCACCATATGGATATGTTGAGCTTCAGGATATTGATTCTGACAAGAAGTTCATTGTTAATGGACAGAGAATCAAGCACTATCTTGAAGGAAATTTTGAGCAGGAATGCTCAAAACTGAGACTTGAGTGATTCTCAGTGAAAGTCCAGCTAAAGACAGTAAAGAAGCGCTTGCTGGGAGGCAACCCAGTCATTAGGAGGTTATATGATTAGTTCCTACAGAGGCAAATATCAAAAATGAAGGAATTCACAGAGTTACAGAAGGATTCAGCTCAAAAAGCAGAGAAAATGAGCTTACTGGCGAAAAAACGCCAGTAAGGGGCATTTTGGGCGTTAAACGCCAGAATGGGTACCATTCTGGGCGTTTAACGCCAGGAATGGTGCCATTTTGGGCGTTAAACGCCAGAATGGGCACCATTCTGGGCGTTTAACGCCAGGTGTGCAGCATCACTGGGCGTTCAGAAAAACGCCCAGTGAGGAAGGTTTTCTGGCGTTTAACGCCAGCCAGGGCACCTGGCTGGGCGTTAAACGCCCAAAAGGGGTGCCATATGGGCGTTAAACGCCAGAATGGGTGCCATTCTGGGCGTTTAACGCCAGAAAGGTGGGGGGGACCACACTTTTGTTTTCAACTCAATTTTTTTTCAAACTTTCATCTTTTTACCCATACTCTTCTACATAAATGCACTTCAACCTTTCATCATTCACTTTCAAATCTTCACAAATCAAAACCATTCTTCAAATCTATTTCAAATTAATCCCAAATCTTCTTCAAAAACTCACCCTTTTCTCAATTTCTTTCCATATCTTCTCAAATCTCCTTTCAAATCTCTCTTTTGTTTTCGAAATTCTCCTCCCCCCACTCTATAAATGAACGTTTCTCACCCCTCATTCCTCACACCATTCGAATTTCCTCTTCCTCTCTCTCTCTCTTCTCTTCTTTCTTCTCTTTTTGCTTGAGGACAAGCAAAACCTCTAAGTTTGGTGTGCTTTTCCGTGATCACTAAGCCAAGATCTATCAAGATCATGGCTCCCAAGGGAAAACAAACCAACTCAAGAGGAAAGAAAGAGACTAATCCAAAGAATCTTTGGAATCAAGAGAAGTTCTTAACCAAAGAACATGAAGACCATTATCACAAAATAATGGGTCTGAGGTCAGTGATCCCGGAAGTTAAATTTGATCTGAAAGAAGATGAATATCCGGAGATCCAAGAGCAAATTCGAAACAGAGGATGGGAAGTTCTGACCAATCCTGAAATAAAGGTTGGAAGGAACATGGTTCAGGAATTCTACTCTAATCTGTGGCTAACAGATAAGCAGAGAATGACTGGAACTGCTTACCATACCTACAGAACCATGGTCAGAGGGAAAGTTATGTACTTTCATCTGGACAAAATAAGAGAAATCTTCAAACCACCTCAACTACAAGATGATCCTGACTCCTTCAATAGGAGGATGGTGAGAGTAGATAATGGGTTGGATCAAGTTCTAGAGGACATTTGCCTCCCTGGGACTAAGTGGATAACCAATTCAAAGGGTGTCCCAAACCAACTCAAGAGGGGAGACCTCAAGCCAATTGCAAGAGGTTGGCTAGACTTTATTGGGCATTCCATATTGCCCACTAGCAACCATTCTGAGGTCACCATCAAGAGAGCAGTGATGATTCATTGCATTATGCTTGGAAAAGAAGTGGAAATTCATCATGTGATTGCTTGTGAGATTTACACAATTGCAAATAAGAATTCCACTGAAGCCAAATTGGCTTACCCAAGCTTGATCTCCTTGCTTTGTAAAGAGGTTGGGGTGAAGATAGAAGAAGATGAATTCATACCCATTGAACACCCAATCACCAAGAAGTCAATGGAAGGACAAGTGCAAGACAACTCCATCAAGAGGAGGGCGCAGGAATTCCTCCCTGAATTCCCAAGAATTGACTACTGGTCCAGCCTAGAAGCATCTATTAACAAGCTGCAAGAGACTATGGAGCAACTGAAGGAAGAACAATAGAATCAGAACTGCATGCTCTGCAAATTGCTGAAGGAGCAAGAGAAGCAGGGGCGTGAAATCCAAGAATTGAAACGCCAAAAGTTCTCCTCTCAAGCTGAGGGAGCATCCACTTCTCAAAATCAAGGTTGTTGAGTCCTAACTCTGTGAAAACCTCTATCATTAGGAGCCTCTGTTTTTCGTTTTTTTTTTTTGAGTTTTGTTTTTATTTTTCGTTTTTCTAGTTTCATTTTATATCTATTTTTGAGTCTTATTTTAATTCATAATTAATAAAATTGAAATTTTATGCCTTAAAGATATGAATGTCCTATGAATCCATCACCTCTCTTAAATGAAAAATACTTTAATCACAAAAGAACAAGAAGTACAGGATTTCAAAATTTATCATTGAAACTAGTTGAATTAGTTTGATGTGGTGACAATACTTTTTGCTTTCTGAATGAATGCTTGAACAGTGCATATGTCTCTTGAATTTGTTGTTTTGAGAATGTTAAAATTTGTTGGCTCTTGAAAGAATGAGAAAAAAAAAGAGAACTGTTATTGAGGATCTAAAAATAATTAGATTGATTCTTGAAGCAAGAAAAAGCAGTGGATACAAAGAAAAAAAAAAAGAAAATTCGAAAAAAAAAAGAAGAAGAAAGAAATAAAGTTGTGATCCAAGGCAACAAGAGTGTGCTTAAGAACCCTGGACACCTCTAATTGGGGACTTTAGCAAAGCTGAGTCACAATCTGAAAAGGTTCACCCAATTATGTGTCTGTGGCATGTATGTATCCGGTGGTAATACTGGAAGACAGAGTGCTTTGGGCCACAGCCAAGACTCATACACTGGCTATGTTCAAGAATCATTATGCTTAACTAGGAGAATCAATAACACTATCTGAGTCCTGAGTTCTTATAGATGCCAATCATTCTGAACTTCAAGGGATAGAGTGAGATGCCAAAACTGTTCGGAGGCAAAAAGCTACTAGTCCCGCTCATCTAATTGGAGCTATGTTTCCTTGATATTTTGGAGTCTATAGTATATTCTCTTCTTTTTATCCTATTTTTATTTTCAGTTGCTTGGGGACAAGCAACAATTTAAGTTTGGTGTTGTGATGAGCGGATAATTTGTATGCTTTTTGGCATTGTTTTTAGTATGTTTTTAGTGTAATCTAGTTAGTTTTTAGTATATTTTTATTAGTTTTTAGCTAAAATTCACTTTTCTGGACTTTACTATAAGTTTGTGTGTTTTTCTGTGATTTCAGGTATTTTCTGGCTGAAATTGAGGGCCCTGAGCAAAAATCTGATTCCGAGACCAAAAAGGACTGCAGATGCTGTTGGATTCTGACCTCCCTGCACTCGAAGTGGATTTTCTGGAGCTACAGAAGTCCAATTGGCGCGCTCTCAACGGCGTTGGAAAGTAGACATCCTGGGCTTTCCAGCAATATATAATAGTCCATACTTTGCCCAAGATTTGATGGCCCAAACCGGCGCTCAAAGTCACCTACAGAAATTCCAGCGTTAAACGCCGGAACTGGCATGAGAACTGGCGTTTAACTCCAGAAAAGGTCTCTACACGAAATTCCTTCATCGCTCAGCCCAAGCACATACCAAGTGGGCCCGGAAGTGGATTTTTCTGTCATTTACTCATTTCTGTAAACCTTAGGACACTAGTTTACTATTTATAGGATCTTTTGACATTGTATCAGTACCCTATGCAACCTTTTGATGACCTTATGACATTTTTACATGTTTTATTCCACAGCATGAGTCTCTAAACCACATGGTTGGGGGTGAGGAGCTCTGCTGTGTCTTGATGGATTAATGCAATTACTACTGTTTCTCATTCAATCATGCTTGCTTCCATTCTAAGATAATACTTGTTCTTAATCCGGATGAATGTGATGATCCGTGACAATCATCATCATTCTCAACCATGAACGTGTGACTGACAACCACCTCCGTTCTACCTTAGATTAAGTAGTTATCTCTTGGATTCTTTAACCGGAATCTTCGTGGTATAAGCTAGACTGATGGCGGCATTCAAGAGAATCCGGAAGGTCTAAACCTTGTCTGTGGTATTCTGAGTAGGATTCAATGATTGAATGACTGTGACGTGCTTCAATCTCCTGAAGGCGGGGCGTTAGTGACAGACGCAAAAGAATCACTGGATTCTATTCCGGCCTGATTGAGAACCGACAGATGGAATGCCGTGCCGTGACAGGGCATTAGGAATCGTTCCAATGAGAGGATGGGAGGTAGCCATTGACAACGGTGAAACCCTACATACAGCTTGCCATGGAAGGAGACTTGCGTGTTTGAAGAAGAAGACAGTAGGAAAGCAGAGATTCAGAAGATGGAGCATCTCCAAACCTCAACCTATTCTCCATTACTGCAAAACAAGTAATCATTTCATGTTCTTTTGCCTTTCACAATCAATCCTGATAATTTCTGATATCCTGACTAAGATTTACAAGATAACCATAGCTTGCTTCAAGCCGACAATCTCTGTGGGATCGACCCTTGCTCACGCAAGGTATTACTTGGACGACCCAGTACACTTGCTGGTTAGTTGTGCGGGATTGCAAAAGTGTGATTGCAATTTCGTGCACCAATGTGCGTCGACTATACCGACTTGAATAAGGCATGTCCTAAAGACCCTTATCCTCTACCAAGTATTGATACCCTGGTGGATTCCAGCTCGGGGTACCAATACTTATCATTCATGGACGCCTACTCGGGATACAACCAAATCCCGATGTATGCACCCGACCAGGAGAAAACATCATTCATCACACCTAGAGCCAACTATTGCTATGTGGTCATGCCATTCGGACTAAAGAATGCAGGAGCCACGTATCAAAGGCTGATGAATAAGGTGTTTTCCCCCCATCTAGGGAGTTTGATGGAAGTATATGTCGAAAACATGCTAGTAAAGACCAAGGAAGAAGTCGACCTCTTAACCGACCTCTCACAAGTCTTTGACACTATAAGGTTGCATGGGATGAGGCTAAATCCTACAAAGTGCGCCTTCGCGGTCGAGGCAGGGAAATTTCTAGGGTTCATGCTAACACAGAGGGGGATCGAGGCCAATCCCGATAAATGCAGAGCCATCCTAGAAATGAAAAGCCCGACTTGTTTGAGAGAGGTTCAACAGCTCAATGGCCGACTTGCAGCCCTCTCCAGATTTTTGGCAGGATCGGCACTGAAATCCCTTCCACTATTTTCCTTATTAAGGAAGGGATGCCAATTCGAATGGACTCCGGAATGTGAGGAGGCGTTCCAAGAGTTCAAAAAATTCTTAAGCCAACCTCCTATCTTAATCCGACCAACACCGGGAAAAGACCTCGTCCTATACCTATCCGTAGCAAACAGGGCAGTCTCATCGGCCCTGATAAGAGAAGACGAGGTCGGACAACACCCGGTCTATTTCATCAGTAAAGTCCTACAAGGCCCTGAACTAAGGTACCACAAACTAGAAAAGTTTGCCTACTCCTTAGTGATAGCCTCACGAAGGCTACGACCTTACTTTCAGGCTCACACAATAAGAGTCCGCACAAACCAACCCATGAAGCAAATCCTCCAAACGACGGATGTTGCAGGGAGAATGGTTCAATGGGCGATAGAGCTCTCCGAGTTCGATTTGAGATATGAAACTCGGACAGCAATTAAAGCCCAATGCCTCGCCGACTTCGTGGCAGAATATGCAGGAGATCAAGAGGAAAAATCGACTACATGGGAACTCTATGTAGATGGATCCTCCAACAAAACAGGGAGCGGCGCAGGCATAATATTGGTAGATGAAAGAGGAACCCAGATAGAGGTTTCCTTAAAATTTGAATTTCCGGCTTCAAACAACCAGGCAGAATATGAAGCCTTGATCGCCGGATTAAAGTTAGCAAAAGAAGTTGGTGCTACAAAGGTGATGATTTACAGCGACTCACAAGTGGTGACCTCCCAAATAAGTGGAGAATATCAGGCAAAGGACCCTAATATGAAGAGGTACTTGGAAAAAACCTTGGAGCACCTCGGGCGCTTTGCAGAAACCGAGGTTAAACACATAACTCGGGATCTAAATAGCAGAGCGGATGCCCTATCCAAGTTAGCAAGCACCAAACCAGGAGGAAACAACAGAAGCCTGATCCAAGAAACCCTCCAAGAGCCATCGGTATCAAAAACAGAAGATAAACAAGAGGTGCTTGAGGTAGTCGGTTTAAACCTCGGATGGATGAATCCCTTAGTCGAATACCTGAAATTCGACATCCTCCCTAAGGAGGAGAAAGAAGCTAAAAAGATCCGAAGGGAAGCACAACATTATACTTTGGTGAGAAATGTCCTTTACAGAAGAGGGATATCAACGCCATTGCTAAAGTGCGTACCGACCTCAAGAACCACCGAGGTGTTGGAGGAAGTACATAGTGGGATCTGCGGAAACCATCTCGGAGCAAGGTCGCTGGCCAGAAAAGTGATCCGAGCAGGATTCTATTGGCCGACCTTGCAGAGAGATGCCACAGACTTCGTGAAAAAATGCCAACCATGTCAGATGCATGCAAATTTCCACGTAGCTCCACCAGAAGAGCTTATCAGTATTACTTCTCCATGGCCTTTTGCAAAATGGGGAATGGATTTGTTAGGTCCTTTTCCCCAAGCGCCAGGACAAGTCAAATACTTGATCGTGGGAATAGATTACTTCACAAAGTGGATAGAAGCAGAACCATTAGCCACTATCACCGCTCAAAGAAGTCGCAGATTCCTCTACAAAAACATCATCACAAGGTATGGAATACCTTATTCCATCACTACAGACAATGGAACTCAATTTACCGATGCCACCTTCAGAAGTCTAGTAGCCAGTCTGAAAATCAAGCACCAATTTACCTCGGTGGAACACCCACAAGCCAATGGGCAAGCCGAGGCAGCTAACAAGGTCATACTGGCAGGACTGAAGAAGAGACTACAGGAAGCAAAGGGAGCTTGGGCTGAAGAGCCCCCTCAGGTGCTATGGGCTTATAGGACAACTCCCCAATCCGCCACAGGAGAAACACCCTTCAGATTAGTCTATGGCGTAGAAGCCATGATTCCAATAGAAATCAATGAGCAAAGCCCAAGGGTAATTCTCCATGATGAGGTCGGAAACATACAAGGGCACAAAGAGGAGCTCGACTTGCTCCCCGAAGTCCAAGAAGATGCCCAAATAAAAGAAGCGGCATTGAAACAAAGGATGACTGCCAGGTACAACAAAAAAGTCATTCGAAGAACATTTGCCCTAGACGACTTGGTCCTAATCAGAAACGACATTGGAGTCAACAAATCAGGAGAAGGAAAGCTCGCCGCAAATTGGAAGGGGCCATACAAAATCAAGGAAGTGTTAGGGAAAGGTTATTATAAAGTAACCGACCTGAATGGCACCGAGCTACCAAGGTCGTGGCATGCTTGTAATATGAAAAGGTACTACAGTTAAAAGCGAACTCTACTCCCTGATGTACTCTTTTCCCAACTTCATGATTTTTTCCCAAAAAGGGTTTTTTTCTGGAGATGGGTTTTTAACGAGGCATCATAGCAGAGACTAAGGGAAAATAGGCTATCAAAACCCTTAGTAGCAAAAAGGTACCTTCCCAATTAATAAAGATCTTTTTCATTTACAATATCTCTTGCAATATCCTTCTTCATTTTTCTAAGTCTTCTACGAAACGCGCCGACTTAAGCTCGACAAAACGTGAAAATCCCATGAATCGACCTAGATGGTCGTCAGGATAAAACGACGAGGTACAAGTCGGCGTAAAGAGGTTATATGAGTTGATCGTAAAAACTCGGGAACGATCCGACCCTTAAGTCGAAACAAGACTCCGAGTAAAACAAACTCGGAAGTCCCCCGAGTAGAAGCAAAACGCATCGCAAAAATAACCTAAGTCATAAAAGCTCACTAAAGCAAAATTGAGCATAGAGGATAACAAAAAGAGATGGGAAAACATGAGAAAAAGTTTAAAGGCTGCACAAAAGCCCTTGAACAAAAAACGGCTCGAGAAAAAAATGCAAGCCAACAAAAGGGTTTTTCCGAAAAGATCAAAAATATCGAAAACAGAAAAGCATGCACACACAAAGGTAACTTAGAACCCTTATCCAAAAAAGGGCATTTATTTTTCTACACCCTTGTTTAAAAAGGGCACTCGCCAGGAATATTTTGTTTACGGCCCTAAAAGGCCAAAAGAAATTGTTCTCACAACCACCAACACAAATAAGTTTAAAAAAGGGGGGGACCCACAGGCCGGGCCCCCATATAGCCATAAAAAATAAAGTCATTTTTTCAAAGGAGTAGAGGAATCACCACCGCCAGATTCAGGAGGAGCGCCACCAGGACCAGGAAGAGGAGCTGAAGAGGAAGTCGGAGCAACGGTTGAAGAACCCGGAGCGTCTTTGGATCGAGGAGGAGACTCAATAATCCTCTGCCCCCGAGTCTTCAGGTCTGACTCAGAAACAACCTCGGGGACAGGAGGATCAACGATGGCGCCATCAATAACTACCTTGTCAGGATGTAGAGGAGAAAGATCCAAGTCGGGAGCAATAACTCTGACTTGCTCCAGGAAAATTCTCCAAGACTCCTCGGCCCCATCGGCAATAGAGTCCTCCAACTCGGCATAAGCGTTCCGAGAGTTCATCAAATCCTTCCTCACAGCCACCATATCTCTAAATAAACTTTGGTAACTTTCCTAGGCTGCCTTCCTCAAATTCGCCTCCATAGTACATTGGGCTTGTAGCTGGCTCTCCTTCTCCTGGAGGTTATCTCTCTCCTCCCTCAATTTATCTCTCTCCTCCTTCAACTCCCTCTCATGTTTTTGAAAAGCAAGAAGCCTCCCCTCCAACTCCTCAACCCTCGAGGTTGCCCCCAAAGAGCTGAGCGGAGTCTTCTCGAAGATGTCCAAAAGTTTGCCACACACACCCGCCGCCCTAAAACTCTCCTCGGCCAGAGTGGTGAGGTGGTTCCGAACAGAAACATCATCCATACTTATAAAAGGATAGATGTTCTTCCGGACGAATGCAAGAGCATCCGCCTTAACCCCACCATCCCAAGAAGAGCCAGACTCTGAAGTCTTGCGCTTCTTCTTCTCTGGCTCGGAGAGAAGTTGGGCGGAAGGGAGTGGCCGAGACAAAGTCGAAGAGGAGATTATAATAGGTTGAGAGGGAGTACCCACAGTCTTAGGAGGAGGAAGAGGAGGAGGAGGAGGAGAGGCGATTGCCCTGGCACCACCGGACCTAGCTCGGGACTTCGCTTTAGCCTCCTGGACCCTCTGGTAGGACTCCTGAGCATTCTTCTTTGCCATATCTACAAAAGAAACAACTAACAAAAGTTACAAGTCGGTAAAACACAAGTCGGCAGAAACAACTCGGAAATAAGGAATGCATGCACTACCTAGGTGAGATTGAACAAAAGTCGGCGTTCCCTGGAGGATTTTCCTAGTATCCAAGTATGGGGCCCTCCCCCACGCTTCTCGGAAAAACCCCACAACGGCCGCCTCCACCTCGTCTAGGTCATCTAGACCATACTTCTCACAAGGGAGGCCTCCAGCCAATAAAGGGGGAAGCGAGGGGAAGAGTGCTCATCAAGGAAGAAGGGGTGGTGACCCTCTACGGCTTGAACTTTGAAAAAGTAGTTTTTGAAGTCATGAAAAGATTCGTCGAAAAGGGTGAAAATCCTCCGACCTTGTATGGCTCGGAAGGATACCCACTGCTGTTTGTTGTTTAGCCCACTAAAGGGCTTAGTCATATGAAAAAGAAAGAAGAAAATCCTCAAAGAGGTCGGAAAGTCCAGAGCGTGGCTAATAAACTGATAGATCTTCAAAAAACCCCAAGAATTGGGGTGAAGTTGAGTAGGGGCAACTCTACAGTGGTGCAAAACAGATATCTCGAAATCTGAGAAAGGAAGAAAAACACCCAAGCGGGTGATCATACATTCATACATAAAGAAAAAATGAGGGGCCGCCTCATTAACTCTCCCAAAACAAACCCGGTCTTCCGGACCCGGGATTATCAGTTCATATTTTGGCTCGTCCTCCTCCGAAGTACAGAGCCTGTGATGAGTACGAAGATGAGTGATAAACTCAGCATCGACCAACGGTTCCTCCCCAAGGACCGTAACATCAACCCACTGAGAAAGGACGTCTACAGAAGCCATTTTTGTTTATATACAAGATGACAAAAACCTACAAAAAGGGAAAAAGAAAAAGAAAATCAATCCCTAAAAGAGAGGGATACAAAGCCAAAATCTACGGACTAACCTATCCGCCCACAAAACAAAGCATGCAAATACGAGGCATGACATGAAAGAAACAAAACTAACCTTTATCCGAGAAATGAAGGTTGGAGAAAACAGAAATCTTCGAACACAAGAAAACAGCACGAGCAAGGAAAGAAGAAGTTTGAAAGATTGCAGAAACGGAAAAATGAAAAGAGAGGGAAAGTATTTATAAACATGCTAAGGGGCATAATGGTAAAAGCGGAGCAGTCATTAATGAGATTGCACCGTTACCAAAGTCCTCGATGCTTCCCTAACGGACACGACGCTTGAATTGACGTAACTGTCAGAAACAAAGGGTCGCGAAAATCACGTCGGTTTCTAAGACCCATGTTTCCTCCAAGCAAGTCGACTACGAACCCGAGTTAAGTACTTGAACCCAAACTTTAAAGAAAATTTGGGCTCAAGTAGGGGCACTGTTCATACCCTGGCCCAATGATAAAGGCCCAAGTCCAATTAAAAGGCCTAATCTGAAGGATTAAACCTAGCTAAGTACCGACCTCCACGTAAGAAGTCGGTATCAACCACGACTTGGTCTGAAGAAGTCGGATGTGAGGTTAGCTGGCAGATAAGTGTTCATTCAAATGAGTAACCGCCCCTAAAATCTCTCTAACCGCTTCATAAAGCCATATCTTAACCTCCCCAAGATAATAGGGACGGTTAACACCCTAAAGATACGGCACTACTCCAACGGTGGTTATTGGCTCACTACTATAAATACACTGACACCCCTCAGGTATCTCTAAACCCAATACTCTCTAGACCTGCTCACACTCTTGCTAACTTAGGCATCGGAGTGTCTTTGCAGGTACCACCCCCCATTCACTGGCGAGCACAAGTCGGACGGAGCCTCCCGAGTTGCAGATCCACCCGGAGTCCTCCTCCTTCATAAGTTTGGGCCACCTAACGCCATCCATCTATTTAATCTCCGGTTACCCACCGTAACAATTTATATTTATATATTTAAATGTTAGTAAAGATATTTATTTTAAATTTTTTAGAATATTGAATCAAGTAGTAAGTCTTTAAAGATTTTGACTTAAAATTAATTAGTAGAACATATAAATATTATTATTAAATTTTACATGATAAATTAATAAAAAGATATAAAGTATCCACTATTTATTATCATAAAAAATTAAATTAATGCTTTATTTTTTTTAAAGACTAATAATTAATCTAAAGTCCAAATTTTTAAGAATTTAATTATCACTTTACTCAATTTTTTACTATTTTATATTTTTTATCTACGCAAGATTAATTTTACTAATTCAATTAATAATTTATTAGTTAAATCAATATCCTGATCAGATCAATTCAGTTCTTACAACTATGGTACATAATAATAATAATCTCTTTATTGGGTGTTGCGCCATAAATCGTCAAGGGTTAGATTCCTAGGTTGTACGATACTACAAACTTCATTGGAAAACAAATGATACCAAAACTTCAGAGACAGCAAATTAATTGTTTAGATTTAGATTTGCACACTCGCTAATTCGATTATAGTCATATATAGATAGTATATATTTTTTATTTTTTTATATATATATTTCAAATAGGAGGAGGAAGAGTTAGGGAGATAATAAACACCAGAAAATTAAATCAAGATACATATATCAATCGATACTAACTACTAATTGAGAAACAAAAAGTTTTGAGAAAAAAGATACAGCAGAGTACATAGTTAGAGGTTAGGGAAGCAGAGAACCACGTGTGCTGCACGTGCACGAGAAGAACACGAAACAGCAACACCACCAAAATCCTGCAATATCTAAGATGACAGAAAAACCCTTCCTCCAAAAAACAGTAACGAAATTACCAAAGTACCCTTCCCTCCCTCGATCCCTCTCCTCTAGACCAAGTCTTCCCCTCCGGCGACCTTCATCTCCTTCTCTCCGGCGTCACCATCACGGGGACCCGACCGGCTGTAGAAGCTGGCGCCGGCGTCCAGTGCGTCCGAAATCGGCTTAATTACCATAAAGCCCTCCCCTGTAACCGCGCAAACAAAGGCGCCAAGGAACACAACGAGAGAAAAGACGCCGTAGAGCTGTGACTCCGGCGTCCACACCGCGGTGAACCCTAGCGCCACCACCTGAATAGGAAGCGCGAAGAGCAGCGCGGTGGACAGACCGTAGATCCTCAACCTGAGCCCCTTGTTGATCACCAGCGACAAAACGTTCCAGCAAGATAACAAGAAGCACGCCGAATATGCAATCGCGAACACCGCGAATACGGCACTGCTCAGCAACGGATAAGTGCAGAGAACGGTGTCCTCGCCGAAAGCGTCGGTAACCACCACGTGAGCCTGCCGGAAGGTCGGCGGCAGGGCACGCTGCCAGGAGGTGGAGAACATGAGAATGCCATGAAGCGCTGAGACGGGAAGGCAGGTGAGGAAAACGGAGAGGACAGTGCCGAAGTGGTTCTTGGCGGTGGTGACAATGGAGGCGTTGAAGAGGAAGAGGAGCGTGACGAGGAATGCTGGCTGGAAGAAGCCTAAGGAGAGGATGATGTGGAGCTTGCAGAGGCCGACCTGGTTGGAGACTTGGTCGTTTTGGTCGGAGAGGAAGGAGAAGAGGCGGAGGTGGAGGTGGCGGATGAGAGGGAGGCGGAGGAGCTCGGAGAGGGACCAGAGGGAGATGAGGAAGACGAGGAGGAATCTAACCGCCCAAAGGGAGTTGAAGTTCTTGAGATGCTTTAGGGATTTTGACTTGAATTGAAGGTGGAATATCAGAAACAGCGACACCACCGATAGAAATATCAGCGTCGATATGAGCGTCACCGTGGCTACTTCGAATGCAGAATTCACCGCTCTTGATGTTGGCATTAACATATCAACCAATCAATTTGGTTTCTTCTGTATGTATCGAATCTCTCTCAATCCCTAATAAAGTAATAATATTGATTTTCCTCCCTTCCCTTCCCCTTGAATTAATTTGTTTTCTTGTGTTATATATGTATGTATATGAAAAGGTATTAGGTTAATTAATAAGTAAATAAGAGAGAATTACTTGGAGAGATGAGGGCCGGAGAGGAGGGGGGAGTGGGGGCGAGGGTTGTGGCGACGGCGCGGGGACGTGCGGTGGAGGGGTAAAAATGTAAAGCATGGGTGGTGGTTAGGAGGCATGTGGGGGGATAGTCGGGTGGGAAGAAGAGCATGAAATGGTTTTTTGTCCCTATCCCCCCTATTCCCAATAACGGGTGTGGGGGGAAACACCTACACAATCAACACTTTACTTATTATTCCTATCTTCCTATTATCGTGAATCATATGGAATTCGAGGAAGATGGGGAACAATCACCCTGAGAGATATTGCAAAGACAAAAACAAAAACAAAAGCAGAGAGAGAGAGAGAGAGAGATTGCTGGCTCTTTTTGATTTTTGTTTCTTTGGTTGGATTTTTGTGGTGTCATTAGAAGGATCCTTTTATTTCGCTGCTCTCGTGTGGGATTGCCAGCAACATCCTTCAGTTCTCCCCACCACCCTAAAATCACTTTGATCATGCTATCAAATTAACTTAGGTTATTAATTAGGGTTGTTTTGTTGTGTTTTTTCTATATATAATCATCAGTGCTTTTTGGTTATTAGAATGGGAACCAAATTTACAGATATGCTAATATGGACATGTATTTATTTTACCCTAATACACGTATCAGTCATTACTTTTTTTAAGCAAATATTATCGGAATATATTATATTTTGATATTTATTTCATAAACTATGTAGATATTCTTTCCTTTTCTCTTAAATTCAACACATCAGATTTTTTCTAATTAGTTTTCAGTACTAGGATTCGGATTTCTGAATCTCCTTATTTATTTTTAATATATTAAAAATATTTTTTTTGAACTCCCGATACTTACTTAAGCGTACGAGTGAGCTGACCACTCGACCAACCCAAATTGATTAAGGTATTAGTTAATTAAACTGAATAATCTTTTCTTTTTCCGGTTTTTTCGTCCAAAATATAGTGCATCGTTACTTGTTAACATTTCATTTATAATTTTAATATTCCTCTATTCTTAATTACTTATTTTAACCTAAACAATTTAATTTCTATAGAAATTATACTATGCATATTATTGATAAAGATATATTCAATTTTGTTATTTAAAAATAATGATTAAAAAGATTATCGTGTCCATAATAATTTTATATATGCTATGTTCTTCACGAATCTAATAATAATAATAATAATAATAATAATAATAATAATAATAATAATAAAATGCTATTTTTTTATTACTAAGCAATGCTCCTTAAAATTACAAAATATAAAAAATATGACTTTAATTTTAACAATCTTATCTCTTTTGACATCGAGTTAAGTCCTATTTTGGTTCCTGGAATTGACAATTGGCGAGTTGTAATGATTTAGTACTCGAAATTCTAATTGCTTTAACTTAATCTCTTCAGATTCAAAAAAGTACTCCATGTTAGTCCTAAGCACATTTTTCATCATCAGAACTAACGCTGCCAGTGACGTGGCATAGTCTTTATCACGTTGGACATGAAAAAAATAATGTCCCATGTGTTTTGACACAAAAGAAAGGTTAAAACAATGTCATTTGAGGGTTTTAGAATAATAAAACGTTACTTCTGTAACCTTTTGATCACTCTTCATCTTCTCTTTTTTCATTGAATTTCAAATATAAAATTTTTTCTCTCTTCTATGGGTGAAAGTAAGTAGAAGTTGTTGGAGGAGAAATGGTTTATGGTTAAATATCGATTATCACGAAGTGTGTATAGACGTGCATGGAGGTTGAACACAGCTACAATGGTTCATAACTCTGGTAACTGAGGTTAGCGACGAGTATTTTTTTTGTGATTTTTTGCAATGTATACATGTTTGTCGATGATATTATTTCTATGCTTTTGTTATTTTGATCCTATTTTTTTGAACCAGAGTTCCTGTTAGGGTTTGTTTTAGTTCCTATGTTACTGGGTGCAAGAGTTTCTATATATGCTCTATTTGCAATGCTTGATAAATGGGTTTATGTGTGAGTGTGTGTGTGTGTGAATTTTTTTGACATCTGTTAACTTTGTTGCTAAATTATAAATATGTTGAGAATTTTGTGTGTGATTGCCTCTGTACCTATTTTGTTCCTGAATTATAAATATGTTGAGAATTTTGTGTGTGATTATCTCTGTACCTATTAATTTGATGTGCTAATGGTAACTATACTTTTCAATCAATTATTCAGACGGAGGTATTGATGGATATTATGTTCCATCATGGGAAAAGTTTCAGAAAGATGGTAATGGGAATACAATTTATTCGCCTGTTAACAATGCAGTCTTAGTGACCTTGATGAGGATATATTAGAGGTATTATTTGTCAGAAATTATTATAAAGAACTTAGGTATGACAATGAGTTAAGGGAGATGTGGTTTATGACTCAGAAGAATAATGACCTGATTGATATTTATTTTGAGTATGGAGTTTCAACACTAGAGTTTCTTGAGGAGAAGGAAATTCTTGTGCATGTTGATGATGAAATAACGGAGAGTGGTGATGCTGATGCAAACTTAAAGGCCAATCACAATATTGAGATTAGTTCTTCTATGTCTACTCCAAGCCCCCTTGCCAAAGAAATACTTGAATCCTATCTCAAATTTCACTTTAGACCCCTGCCCAGGAACAATAAAACCATGTCTAAGGAGAATGAAACCATAACTATTGCTCTTGATAAACCCCTATCCACCAACAATGAATGCATTACCCCTGCTACTAATAAACCTATTTCCAAGGAGAATGAAACCAAATCTCCAACCCAAAACCAATAAATTCCTTACCACATCAAATGATAATCCTAAGTCTATGGCAAATCCCAAGCCTGTTAGTAATGTTGCAACAAAAAAACAAAACCTAAGTCCAGTAACAAGCCTAAGTCTAATTAATGTCTATACCAAAACCCAATTTAAGGTCTAACAAGAAGGTAACTGAAAGAACTCAGAGTTGCACAAGGGTTTCTTTAAATTTAAGCACGTTTAACATCATGGGGCCAATAAAAGGTGATCAATTTTCATCTGAAGATGAGCATACGACTGAAGACAACTCTTTATGAACCTGGCCAAGAAGATAGCTCATCAAGTGGTAATGATGAAGTTGTTGGTAACATGTCAAAAGCTAAGATGAAAGACATGAAGTTCAGGCAAGCACCTGCAGCTGCCTTTGCAAAGCCAAAAAGGAATCTAATTTAATGATGATGATGCACTAGTTGCGAATAATGAAGCTGAAGAGTTGGACTTTAGGTATTTGGGAGTCCCACATGTAGATGATGCTGTTGTTGATGATGCCTTGGATCCGGGAGCTGAGTCTAATAGGGCCAACGGATGGAACTCAAAGAAAATGCAAACTCCTCCCAACTCCAAAGATGAGCTTTCTGATGATAAGGATGATGTTGTGTTTCCAGTATTTAGAGAAAGTGTTAGGTTTTGTAAGCTAAAACTTGAGGTAGGGATGAAGCTTAAGACAAATTATGATTTTAGGGAGGCTATAAGAGAATATACAATCGAAGAGGGAAGACATATAAGGTTTAGAAAGAATGATGTAGTGAGGTGTCAAGATGTGTGCAGGGTTGATAATTGTAATTGGATAGTATATGGATCACGGGACCATGAGGAAACATATTGGTATATTAAAACCTTCAACAATGATCACACATGTCCAAGGGAAGTCACCTATAGAGCTGCAAATCAAAGTTGATTGACAAGCAAGTTTGTGACAAAAGTAAGAAAGTACCCAAATTTTAGGCAATGTGAAACTACAATTTATTTCAAGTCCAAGTGTGATCTAATCCTAAATAGGAATTCTATCTCTAAAGCCTTGGCATATGCTAGAGCTATTGTGTATGAGGATGAAAAGGCCCAGTATACAATGGTGAGGGACTATGGTGAAACCCTCCTTTAAGTGCAATCCAAGATTAATAGTCAAAATCGGCACCACCCTACAGCCTGATGGAGAGGTGATTTTCGAGAAGATGTATGCTTGTCTAAATGGGTGCAAAAAATATTTTAAAACAGGGTGCAGGAGACTAATTGACCAAGATGAGATGTTTCTAAATACACAGTTCGGAGGTTAGATCTTATTCGTAGTGGACAAGACGCAAATCATCATATTTATCTTATATTATGGCCACTTGTGGAGGTAATGAACAAGGAGAATTAGAAGTGGTTCATGGATCTACTCCATAGGATCTTGGTAGCTATAAACAACATGGATGGTGTTTTATGAGTGACATGTAAAAGGTATGCTCCAACTCTAGTTATTCTGTTAGACTAAATGGGATTATATTATTTGTTCTGTCTTGCAAATTTATTGGTTCTGTAACAATATATTTTTCCTTGTTAATATGTTTTTGTCTATGCTTGGGAATACGCTACATGGGAATTGTTTTCTTTAGTTTAGGATAGTAAAAAATAGGGACAATCTAAGGGCACGATATCAATGTGTAGGGACTAATTTTGGTTCATTAAACAAATGTTAAAGACTATTATAGGTTAATCAAATAAAAGTAAGGGATTATTCTAGGTCACAATAAAAGTATATGAGATGTTGTTTGCACATACAGGGATTGATACCAGATATCCAGGAGGTAAAGACTAGGGTGCACCATAGATTCTGTGTGGCACTGACGAACGGACTTCTGCTAGTAAAGAAATTCACAAATAAGTTCGTGTTGTAAGTATAGTTTCTAAATCAACAGAGAATCCTTTCGTACAAAAGTTTGGTTGTCACAAGTAACAAAACCCAATAAATTTATAAACCGAAGTATTCAAACCTCGGGTCGTCTTCTCAAGGAATTGCAGGGAAGTATGATTTATTATTGGTTATGTAAAAAGATATATTTTTGGGTTTTTGAAATGGAGAACAAGTAATTTAAATAGCAAGAAAAATAAATTAATAATAATAAAATCTCTTGGCAAGGTATGAGAACTGGAATTCCTATCCTAGTTATCCTTATCAGGTGTGATGAGAATTGGGTTTTAACCCCACTTGGTCAGCCATTACTAAACAAAGGAAGGTCAAGTGGACTAATTAGCTTGATCCTCAAGTCCTAGTCAATCCTTAAGGAAGGACTAGCTTTAGAGTGATCCAAATCAATCAGTAATTCCAATTTCAATCAACAGCTGAGTTTGATAACTCAAGTGTCTCCAATTAATCAACCAACGCCAAGAATGTAAAAAGCTAAATAAAATCATAGATCTGAAATACCTCAAATTGCATTAATAAAAGAAAATCAATCCAAACCTAAAGAGTTCATAAACCAAATTGAGAAAATAAGTAAAAAGAACATTGAACCTAAAAATTGAGAAGAAGAAATCCTAAATCCTAAAACTAAGAGAAATTCTAATTCCCAAAACCTAAGAGAGAGGAGAGAACCTCTCTCTCTAAAAACTACATCTAAATTATGAAAAGTGAATTATGAGTCGTCTCCCTTCATTCCTCCACTTTGCAGCCTTTAATCTATGTTTTCTGGGCTTGAAACTGGGCCGGAAATAGCCCAGAAATCGTTGGGGGCAAAATCTGCCACGCTGATTTTTGTCACTGCAACACATCCGTGTGGAGCACGCGTTCGCGTTGCCTATCCGTATGGTCACTATAGCAAATTATATATCAAATCAAAGCCCCAGATGTTAGCTTTCCAACGCAACTGGAACCGCATCATTTGGACCTCTGTAACTCATGTTATGATCATTTGAGTGAGAAGAGGTCAGGCTGGACAGCTTAGCAATTTCTTCAAGTTCTTGTATTCTTTCCACTTTTGCATGCTTCCTTTCCATCCTCTGCGTCATTCCTGCCCTATAAAACCTGAAAATACTTAACACACAAATCACGGCATTGAATGGTAATAAAGGATAATTAAATTTAATATTTTTAAAGCATAGGAAACATGTTTTCTCATATATCATAAAACAAGGAAGGAATAGTAAAACCATGCAATTTACATGAATAAGTGGGTGAAGATTTGATAAAAACACTCAATTTAAGCACAAGATGAATCATAAAATAGGGGTTTATCAACCTTCCCACACTTAAACAATAGCATGTCCTCATGCTAAACTTAAGGAGATAAAATAAATGAGTAGGGAAAAGTAAGACTCATGCAATGCAACCTATGAATGTGAATGCAACTACATGCTAAGATGTTACTTGGTTAAAAGCAAACAAGTTCTTCAAGACAAATACAAACCAAATTCCACTAATTCAAATCGTACAATAAAAAGCAAGTAAACTTGTAAGAAGATAGCTCATGAAAGCAGGGAACATAGAATTAAGCACTGAACCCTTACTGGTAGTGTATATCACTCCAACTCTCAAGTGTCTAGGGTCAATCATTTTACTCTTTCCTAGTCATGCTTTCTCAATCTTGTTCTTCATCTAACCAATCAACAAATATTTAGCATACCAATGCAAATATTATGAGGTCTTTTCAGGGTTGTAATGGGGCTGAGGTAAAGGTAAGGATACATGTATGGCCAAGTGAGCTATAATATGAATCTTTGACTAACCTAAGCTCTTACCTAACACAAACACATACTCTATGTAATTCTAAAAATCACACCTAGCCACCCATAATTCCCACTTTTGTATAATTCCCATACTCATGTACCAATTTTTTGATATTTCTTTACTTTTATCACATGTGCATTGATCTTTATTAAACCTTAACATTGGGGTAATTATATCCCCTTATTGACTTACTTATTTTTTTTAAAACATAACTTATCAATGCATATGGATTTTTAATTTTTTCTGGTTTTACATGAGTAGGTTCCCAAATTCCCAATATTAAAATAAATTAGAAACATGATACATTCCCTTATTAACCCATGTTCCCACAATTTCTCCACACTTAGTTGATACACAATCTCTATCTTAAGCTAATCAAAGATTCAATTAGGGTAATTAATTGTTTTTCCACTTAAGGCTAGTGATGTGGTAAAATATAGAATAAATGGGATTAAAAAGCTCAAGGTGGCTAACAAGGGTGACATAAAAGGGTAGGCTTATTTGGATAAGTGAGTTAATAATCAAATATGGCCTCAATCATATGCAAGCATGTAAATATACTAAACAATGGACATATAGACTAGAACAAAGTAAAGATTGCAATCATAGAGAAGAAAAACACACAAGAATAAAATATTATGGTTAAATAATGTAACCATGCAATTAAGCTCAAATCTCACAGGTTGTGTGTTCTAGCTTTTAACTATGTTCCAAATACAACTTCCAAACAAATTTAACATAAAAGTTTTGATTTAAATTTGTGAAATTTTTTCAAAAATAGGGTCTTAAAAAGAAACTCATTACTTTAACCAAGCAGTAGCTAAATGCATAAAATCAAACAAACATGCAATGCAACATGCAAATGCAACAATGTACTAAATAAAATAAAACATTGGTGTTGAGAAGAAAATAACTAACCCATGGAGATCGGTATCGACCTCCACACACTTAAAGATTGCACCGTCCTCGATGCATGCTGAGATGTGCAGGTGGACGGGCTGCTACAACTGATGCTTTTCTCTAGAGATTGTGCAGATGGACTTGTCTGTTGCCCCATATAGAAGTTTCTTTTTCCTTTTCTCGGTGGCCAGCCTGAAAGAAGAGAAAAAAGAAGAAAAAGTAATCCAGAAATAAAGATAAGAAAATAAATAAAGTCTGGGTGGGTTAATGCCAAATAATGAGGGTCTTAATTACATGGTAGCTACAACATGCAAGTGAGAAAATAATAGAAGCACATCGCATACCAGTGGTGCAAATTTTGCAACAAAGGGGAGGAGTGTGGGTAATGAAAGACAATATAAAATCATGTCAATGCAAAATTAATACAAGTATCATAAAAGATTAGCATTTACTTAAATAATATTATCCAACAGTATAAAACAAGTCACTGAGCACCGAAATAATACCAGAAAAGATGCAACAGTTGAATATGAACAAGTAACACCAATGGAAAAATAATAAATTTAGAAAGAAAAAGAAATATATGTACAAAATTAAAATGCAATGAATGAAATATGCAAATAAATTAAGTAAAATAAAATTGAAGTGAAGAGGGATGAGAAGTTAAAGAGATAAAGTAAGAAAGAAAGAAAAAAGAAGAAAAGATAGAAGAAATTAGGATTAGAGAAGAAATGATAAGATAATTGGCACTGATCTGGATAAGTTGTGCGGCGCAGGCGACGCGGATGCGTGAGTGACGCGGTCGCGTGGTGTGCGATAAGGTTAGGTGACACGGATGCGTAGGTTATGCGATTGTGTGGCCTGATTTATGCGATTGGCGCGAGTGCAGCCTCGCGTTTGCGCAACTCTCTGTTTCAAACTCATTTTGCCAAAAATCTGGGTGACGCGTTCACGTCACCATTTTTGAAAAACGATGCGGACGCGTGAGGCACGCGTTCGCGTGGTGGGGCTTGTGCTTCTAGCACGAGTCCAGCCCTACTCCATCATAACTCTCTGCCATGCGTTTGCGTGGGTGACGCAGATGCATGGGGAGGCTATTTCGCAAACGACACGAACGCGTCAGTGACGCGGTCGCGTGGGCGTATTTGTGCCTGAGGCACGCCTCCAGCCACACTTTCGCGTGACTTACTGTTCACTTTTCTTTTCTTCCTAATGCACTTATGACGTGGACGCGTCGCGTGCTTTTTTTTTAATAATGCAGTATGCAGAATGCAATACTAATATGAATGTTATGCATGATTCCAGGTCCAATCAAAACTCAAAAGCAAACAAAACAGACTAGAATTAAAACTGAAAAAAGGACGATCATACCATGGTGGGTTGTCTCCCACCTAGCACTTTTAGTTATAGTCCTTAAGTTGGACATTTGGTGAGCTCCTTGTCATGGTGGCTTATGCTTGAACTCATCCTAAAACTTCCACCAATGCTTGGACTTCCAATAAGCTCTATCAATACCAAGTAAATTTCTCAAGCTTTGATGGAGTTCTTCACAAGCTTTGAGCTCCCAAATTTGATCCTCATATATGTCTGGATCCCAAATCTTGTTTCTACACCCGTCTTCAAGTGGATCATGATAATTCCATTCGGGTGATAAGCAGTCTGAATTCTCACCGAAGTGGCCATACAACATCCTAGACCCATTCAATTGAGCTCTACACCAACCTTTGCATTTAAACTTTGAGCACACAACCATGTTGAACCTTGCTTGACAACTCCAACCACTAACCATCTTCCTCTTACTCTTAATGCCACAAAGAGCTCTAAGTTGACCATCCGTTTCCAGTAGCCCATATTCAAGTGGGAAAGTAAAGGATAAGGATAGGAATTTTACCCACTTAAACGTTATGTTGGACGGTGATGGCTTTGGGGGAGAGGTCTCCAACAACTTTGGCAAGGTGATTTCCAGCTCCATTCTCTTGAGCTCTTCTGTGACAACTTCCACCTCTTTGCAAGCTTCTTCAATATCAACCTTTTCCTCTTGGTAGATTTCTTCCAATTCAATCTCTTCTTTATTTCTCACCAAGGGCATGGGAGGTTGTGCCTCTTCTTCTTGAATCTCCATCTCTTGATCAACCTCTTCCAAGTCTTCAACTATGATATGCCTTGGAGGTTGTACACCCTCCTCAACATCAATTTCAAACGTATTTGAAGGAGGCTCTATGACTTGAGTTTCCCATGGAGGTTCTGCATCTTGATAAACCCAATTTGTAGGGTTTATCTTGTATTGATTTTAGGAGATTTTATCACCTTTTACCCACATTTATTCAATGAAATAGCATGGTTTTGTATATTCTCCTTTAATTGTGCTTAAGAGTGAAAACATGCTTTTTAGGTCTTAAAATAAATAAATGTAATTCACCTTGATTCTATTAGATGCCTTGATATGTTTGTTAAGTGATTTAAGGTTTAGGAGGCAAAGATTGGATCAAGGGAATGAAGAAAGAAAGCATGAAAAGTTGGAGAACTCATGAAGAAATGAAAGAACCGGAAAGCTATCAAGCCGACCTCTTCGCACTTAAATGACCATAACTTGAGCTACAGAGGTCCAAATGATGCGGTTCCAGTTGGGTTGGAAAGCTAACATCCGGGGCTTCGAAACGATATAAGATTTGCTATGGTTGAACCGCACATGGTGACGCATACGTGCACAGTACGTGCACACGCTGTTGCTGCCACCTGGTTCACTTAAAGCAAAACGTGGCCAGCGAATTCTAAAGCCTTGTGGGTCCAATCCAACTCATTTCTGATGCTATTTAACCCAAGGAGTGAAGAGGGAAACACAAGTTAGTTACCATTAGTC
Organism: Arachis hypogaea; assembly: GCF_003086295.3. Classification (NCBI taxonomy): domain Eukaryota; kingdom Viridiplantae; phylum Streptophyta; class Magnoliopsida; order Fabales; family Fabaceae; genus Arachis; species Arachis hypogaea. The sequence goes on along the minus strand of NC_092045.1, from coordinate 72,154,096 downwards.
ATAGGATTAGTTTAGAAGTAGTTTCTAGAGAGAGAAGCTCTCACTTCTCTCTAGAATTAGGATTAGGTTTAGGTTAATTTCTCTTCTTAGATCTAGGTTTAATTCATGCTTTGATTCACTTTTCTTTTATCAATTCTTAATCCTCCCCTCTTCCTCTTTCTAGTTATGTGCTTTAATAATTGTAATTCTTCATTTTGTTTTGGATAGATTGTTGTTCTTTGTTTTCTTTCAATAATGCAATTTGAGGTAATTCATGATAATTGTGATTTCCTTGATTGTTGTTGTTAATTCTTTGCAATAATTGTTGTTAGATTCTATTCTTGTTCTCAATTTACTATGCTTTTCTTTTGTGCCTTCCAAGTGTTTGATGAAATGCTTGGTTGGATTTTAGTGTAGGTTTTGTTTCTCTTGGCCTAGGTAGAGTAATTAGTGACTCTTGAGTTATCTAATTCCCTTGTTGATCGACAATTAGAAGTTGCTAATTAATTTGAATGCCTCTAAAGCTAGTCTTTCCTTTAGGAGTTGATTAGGACTTGAGGAATCAAAATTGATTCATCCACTTGACTTTCCTCCGTGGTTAACTAAGTGGGAGTAATGGATAATTTGTCATCACAATTGAGGAGGATAACTAGGATAGGACTTCCAGTACTCATATCTTGCCAAGAGCTTTGCTAGTTGTTAGTTTATTTTCTTTGCCATTTATATTTCTTGTCTAAAATCTTAAAAACCCCAATTATAACTCACAACCAATAACAAGACACTTTATTGTAATTCCTAGGGAGAACGACCCGAGGTCCAATACTTCGGTTTATAAATTTAGGGGTTTGTTTTAGTGACAAACAACTTTTTGTATGAAAAGATTATTGTTTGGTTTAGAAACTATACTTGCAACGAGAATTCATTAGTGAAATTCTAAACCATCAAAAATCCAATCATCACATCTCCTAAGTCTTCAACTACTTCTTCCTCTTCAATGGCAGGCGTAGCTTCCTCCAATTGTTCCAATATAAAATCGTGCTGCTCACTATCCACCGGAGTTTCTAACTTCTCCTTCATGCCACGTTCTTTAGTAGATTCTCCACATGAAGCCATAGGGGTTCCTTGAATGTCCGAACGTCGGGAAGGTAATCGATTTATCGCTTGATCCAGTTGGCGAAGGGTTGCATGAAGTTTTTCCACTGTTTCCTTGAGACGATCCCTTGATTCTTGTTGCGCTCGGCTATCATAAGTAGGGTCATAGTGCTCTTGGATTGATGGATATGGAGATGGTGAATATTGAGGTGGTGGTTCTTGGGAGTAATTGGGTTGGAATTGGGGTGGTTCTATATATGGTTCATATGGCTCATAAAGTGGTTGGTATGGTGTTTGAGGGTTAGGGTCATATGGAGATGAATAGTGGAAGGGGGCTTGTGAGTATGGTGGTCCAAAATCATGTTGAGGGGAGGGGGTTCATAGGCATATGGTGGTGGTTGTTGATAATCAAAAGAGTACTCACCATAGCCATTGCCTTGATATGCATCACAGAATAGTTGTTGATAGTCCATTGGAGGTGGTTGTTGCCATGAGGGTTGATCAAATCCTTGTGGCTACTCCCATCTTTGATTGTCCCAACCTTAATGCACGTTCTCATTGTAATCTCCTCTTCTTGCAAAATAATTATAACCAGACTCATAACCAAAGGGGTAAGAGTTCATGGTAGTGAGAGAAAATAAAAATAAAAAATAATAAAAAGAAAATATTTACAATAACCAATAATAAGGCACACGTTTGCAATTCCCCGGCAACGGCACCATTTTGACGAACGGACTTCTGCTAGTAAAGAAATTCACAAATAAGTTCACGTTGTAAGTATAGTTTCTAAACCAATAGAGAATCCTTTCGTACAAAAGTTTGGTTGTCACAAGTAACAAAACCCAATAAATTTATAAACCGAAGTATTCAAACCTCGGGTCGTCTTCTCAAGGAATTGCAGGGAAGTATGATTTATTATTGGTTATCTAAAAAGATATATTTTTGGGTTTTTGAAATAGAGAACAAGTAATTTAAATAGCAAGAAAAATAAATTAATAATAATAAAATCTCTTGGCAAGGTATGAGAATTGGAATTCCTATCCTAGTTATCCTTATCAGATGTGATGAGAATTGGGTTTTAACCCCACTTGGTCAGCCTTTACTAAACAAAGGAAGGTAAAGTGGACTAATTAGCTTGATCCTCAAGTCCTAGTCAATCCTTATGGAAGGACTAGCTTTAGAGTGATCCAAATCAATCAGTAATTCCAATTTCAATCAACAGCTGAGTTTGATAACTCAAGTGTCTCAATTAATCAACCAAAGCCAAGAATGTAAAAAGCTAAATAAAATCATATATCTGAAATACCTCAAATTGCATTAATAAAGGAAAATCAATCCAAATATAAAGAGTTCATAAACTAAATTGAGAAAATAAGTAAAAGGAACATTGAACCTGAAAATTAAGAAGAAGAAATCATAAATCCTAAAATTAAGAGAAATCCTAATTCCTAAAACCTAAGAGAGGAGAGAACCTCTCTCTAAAAACTACATCTAAATTATGAAAAGTGAATTATGAGTCGTCTCTCTTCATTCCTCCACTTTGCAGCCTTTAATCTGTGTTTTCTGGGCTTGAAACTGGGCCGGAAATAGCCCAGAAATCGTTGGGGGTGAAATCTGCCACGCTGATTTTCGTCACTGCGACGCGTCCATGTGGAGCACGCGTTCGCGTTGCCTAGCTGTATGGCCACTATGACAAATTATATATCAAATCGAAACCCCGGATGTTAGCTTTCTAACGCAACTAGAACCGCATCATTTGGACCTCTGTAGCTCAAGTTATAACCGTTTGAGTGCGAAGAGGTCAGGCTGGACAGCTTAGCAATTTCTTCAAGTTCTTGTATTCTTTCCACTTTTGCATGCTTCCTTTCCATCCTCTGAGTCATTCCTGCCCTATGAAACCTAAAAATACTTAACACACAAATCACGGCATCGAATGGTAATAAAGGATAATTAAATTTAATATTTTTAAAGCATAGGAAACATGTTTTCTCATATATCATAAAATAAGGAAGGAATAGTAAAACCATGCAATTTACATGAATAAATGGGTGAAGATTTGATAAAAACACTCAATTTAAGCACAAGATGAATCATAAAATAGGGGTTTATCAGGCACCTATGGAGAAATTTCAATAACAGTGAAAAGATATGGAGTTAAGGTAGTTGTTGTGGGAGTGTGCACGATTTACCACACACCAAGGTTTTTCTGACAACATGAACAAGATTAAGAAGCTCAATGAAGGTGCATGGAATTACATGAATAAGTGTCCTAGAGAGTCTTGGACAAAATCAGCCTTCAGCCATAAAGAAAATTTGGATAATATATGTAATAATGCATGCATGGTCTTTAACGCACGTAACAAATTAACAAGGGTTAAACCAATCATCACTCTTCTAGAAGAAGTCAGAATGTTTGTCGTGAGATATATAGCAAAAAAAAAAAGTGAATTTGGCCAACTATGTGGGTAAGCTACCACCTGTAATTCAGAGTAAGTTGGATACGATCAAAAGAGTCCAAAATTTAGTATCCTATTTGGATTAAAGATGATTCTTGTAAGAAGTTTGCGGTGCATGGATACCCCACAAATATGATGGTTGATTTGGGAAAAACTTGTGCTCATGGCAGTTTTAGATGTTAACAGGTTAATTTTCTCTTTACCTTTCAAGGGTCAATATGAATATGTAGGAATACCATGCATGTGCTAGTCTTGCAAGGGTCAATAAGGTAGCGTTTGGTAGAGAGATTGAGACTGAGAGACTGAAACACAAATACTAAGACTAAGAGACAAAGACTAAAATAAGTCTCAATATTATGTTTGGTGTAGAAGTGTACAGGACTGAATTATGTCTCAGTATCTTGTTTGGTTTAAAACAAAACTAGAGATTGAAATGTTTGAAATTACAAGAATACCCTCAAATTTAAAATGCAACCCTAACCCAATTTCAATTTCAATTTTTCAGAAATCAAATGTGGTGCCCTAACCCAATCCAGCCCCTTTCTCCTCTCCCTTGAAATTTTAACCAAGAAGGAAAGGAATCCTCCGGTCTTCCCCACCGCTAGCAGTACCACCAAAGATCCCAAACGATTTGTTCAATTGAATTACAAACTAATATATATATTAGAACAAGCAAATCCACAAAAGCTAGGTCACAACAAAAAAATGAACGAAATTAGTAAAAAAAATTTGGCTACAACTATGGTGCGTGAAAATTAAACTCGCACAACTTCACCGGAAAGTACACTGCGTCATCCAAGTAATACCTCAGGTGAGTGAGGGTCGATCCCACAAGGATTGTTGGATTGAGAAAGTAATAGTTATCTTGTTGGACTTAGTCAGGCAAAAGGTAAAGAGATTAGTTGTTGAAAGCGTATAAAACCAAATAATAAAGAAAAGCAATTAAAGATTGGTGTAAAATCAATAGAAGAAAACAGTTAAGGTCTCAGAGATGTTTATCTTTTCGGATTAATACTTCTTACTAACTACTTTAATAATGAATGATTCATTCTATGGAAAATTGTAAGTGATTAAACCTTAATTCCTAGCAATTTAATCTCCTCTAATCCTACTAAAACGCCACATACAAGGTTAGTTATTTCAGATCAGAGGGTGAAGTTTAGGAAATTAGTTTAGCGCCACAAAACCCCAATTACCCAAAGCTAACCGGATTTTATGTCACATATCCTAATTAGTCCAGGTAATTTGCAGTTTAGGAGGAGTGTTTTCAAGTTGTAGTTCAGGCGACCTTGGTCAGAGTATCACCAGAACTCATGTAGAAAAAGGGATCATATTTCCGTTCCACCCAGTTTCATTAGATTAAGAATGAAAACACACCTTAGAATTGAATTAAACATATATTAAAGTTGAAAAGTAATAATATTAATCCATAGAAATAAACAGAGCTCCTAACCTTAACCAGGAGGTTTAGTTGCTCATGACTTATAGCGAAAACAGGATTCTGAAAAGTTATAGAAGAAGATCTAATCTGATCCTTAAATACTAAATGCTAAACATAAAATATATTATTTTAAATTAAAATTTACAAAGATAAAATAAGATAAGCCTAAGAAGTGCTAAAATCCACTTGGAGGCCCAATAGCATGTGAAACGGATAGCAAGCTGGTGTTCAATGCCAGGATTGGGCGTTGAACGCCCAAGAGGGAGTGTGCGCTTCTGACTCAGCCGCCTTGCTGGCATTGAACGCCAAGTTGGGCGTTCAGCGCCCAAAGGGGAGCTTACAACATTTTTGTTTCTTGCTCCAAGCTTCTCCAAATTGTTCCGAATTTCACCTAAAACCATAAAAACACAAGAAAAACTCAAAGTAGCATCCAAAGATGAATTTTTCACTAAAACATAATAAAACCTATTAAAATCTAACAAAAAATAATATAAAAACAACTAGAAAAAGGGTATAAGATGCTCACACAAAACAACACCAAACTTAAACTGTTACTTGTCCTCAAGCAACCAAAAACAAAATAGGACCAAATGGAAGAGAAAAATACATCAGGTTAGAGTTGTCATTCATGCTTAGTTCTAATTACTGAATGGAGCTATTAACACTCTATTTCTGAATAGCTTTGACATATCACAATCCTTTGGAGCTCAGAAATATTGGTGTCCCTTAGAACTAGACTTCGAATGATATCTTTAGGTTCTTCTTGATTCTTGAACATAGCTTTTATTATTTTTTTTTGGTGCTTTGCACCTTTAAGCCTAGTTGTGACTCTAAGTGTTTTGTTTTCAAGCTTAACTTGATACATAAATACCACAAGCACTTAACTGGGGAAACCCTTTGGATTCGACTTTTGCTTTACTTTTATTTCTGGACAGTGGTGCTCAGAGCCTTAAGCGTACTCTTTACAGCATTGGGTCACGACTTTAAGGTAGTGTTTGGTAGAGAGACAGAGACGGAAAGACTGAGACTGAGAGACAGAGACTAAGAGACAGGGATTGAAATAAATTTCAGTATTCTGTTTGGTGCAAAATGGGAGATAGAAATTGAAACAAGAATGAAACTCTAATTTAATTTGCACAAAGGGTAAAATTGGAATTAATTAATTGAAATGAAAGTATTTTAGGTATAAAATGTTATTAAAGTTTCAGTCTCCATCTCTAAAAATTTCAGTCCCCTATGTCCCTACTTTTTGGAGGTACTGAAATACTGAAATTTTAGAGATAGAGACAGAAATTTTAATACCAGTCTCTGAACTAACAAACACGATACTGAGTCTCAATCTCTTAGTCTCTGTCTCAGTACTTCAAAACAAACGCTACTTAAGTGTTCAATCTCAAGGGTTACTTGACACTTTCACACCACAAGCATATAGCTAGGGAAAGCCACTCTTTTGAGCTTTTAGATCAATTTTGATCCTCCTAACTATTGATGCTCAAAGCCTTGGACCTTTTTCTTTTGATTTTTCTTTTGGTTTCCTTTTGCTGTTTCTTTTGCCTCCAGAATCAATCTTTTTAATTTTTCAGAGAATCAATAATATTTTTCTAAATTCCTGTTCCTCAAGAACCAATATACTCAACTTCAACATCAAATATGCACAGTTAATTGATACATTCAGAAAATAGAGATAATGCCACTACATCAAAGTAAATAGAATAACTCATAATATAACTCAATACCTTATGCATTTTACTTTTTCTTTTTTCAATAGATTTTTCTTTTAAGCTTGATGAGAAATATATAACACATCTTTAATTAAAACGAAAAAGAACCTACTACTAGAAAACAAAGAAATCCTAAAAGTGATCATGCAACTAGAATAGAAAAACAGAAAACAGAATACTAGGAAAAATAGTAATAAAGATAGGGAGAATAAAACAAGACCACCTCAGTAATGGCTACACTGCTCCCCCCAGGGAATCCTATGGAGCGTTTAAGCTCCTCAATGTCACGTCCCTGCCTCCTCTGCTCTTTGGTGCACAAAATTGTAAATCACACTTTTCACAATTCGTACCACTAACCAGCAAGTGCACTGGGCCGTCCAAGTAATACCTTACGTGAGTAAGGGTCAATCCCACAGAGATTGTATGCTTGAAGCAAGCTATGGTTATCTTGTAACTCTTAGTCAGGATATCAATTATAATTATCAGTTGACTTGCAAATGAACAAGAGAGCATGGATTAAATAATACTTATTATGCAGTAATGGAGAATATGTTGGAGTTTTGGAGATGCTTTGTCTTCTGAATCTCTGCTTTCTCCCTGTCTTCTTCTTCACGCACGCGAGGTTCCTCCTATGGCAAGCTGTGTGTTGGTGGATCACCGTTGTCAATGGCTACCATCCGTCTTCTCAGTGAAAATGGTCCAGGTGCGCTGTCACCGCACGGCTAATCATCTGTCGGTTCTCACTCATGCTGGAATAGGATCCATTGATCCTTTTGCGTTTGTCACTATGCCCAACCCTTGTGAGTTTGAAGCTCGTCACAGTCATTCAATCCCTGAATCCTACTCGGAATACCACAGACAAGGTTTAGACTTTTCGGATTCTCAAGAATGTTGCCAATGGATTCTAGCTTATACCACAAAGACTCTGATTAAGGAATCCAAGAGATACTCATTCAATCTAATATAGAACGGAGGTGGTTGTCAGGCACACGTTCATAGGTTGAGAATGGTGATGAGTGTCACGGATCATCACATTCATCATATTGAAGTGCGAATGAACATCATAGATAGAAACAAGCGTGTTTGAATAGAAAACAGAAATAGTTGCATTAATTCATTGAGACGCTGCAGAGCTCCTCACCCCCCAATAATGGAGTTTAGAGACTCATGCCATCAAAAAGTACAAAGTTCAGATCTAAAATGTTATGAGATACAAAATAAATCTCTAAAAGTTGTTTAAATACTAAACTAGTAACCTAGGTTTACAGAAAATGAGTAAACTAAGATAGATAGTGCAGAAATCCACTTCTAGGGCCCACTTGGTGTGTGTTAAGGCTGAGACTTGAGCTTTTCACGTGCCTGGGCTGTTTCTGGAGTTAAACGTCAGGTTGTAACCTGTTTTGGGCGTTTAACTCCAAATTGCAACCTGTTTCTGGCGTTAAACGCCAGAATGGAACATGGAACTAGCGTTAAATGCCAATTTATGTCATTTATCTTCGAGCAAAGTATAGACTATTATATATTTCTGAAAAGCCCTGGATGTCTACTTTCCAACCTAATTGAGAGCGCGCCAAATGGACTTCTGTAGCTCCAAAAATTCCATTCCGAGTGCAGGAAAGTCAGAATCCAACAGCATCAGCAGTCCTTTTTCAGCCTGAATCAGATTTTTGCTCAGCTCCCTCAATTTCAGCTAGAAAATACCTAAAATCATAGAAAAAAACACAAACTCATAGTAAAGTTTAGTGCAGATCCATTCTGATTGAGGGTGAAGCCCCTGCAGTCCATTCTCCTTCATGATCCTACTCCAAACGCCACAGACAAGGTCGGATCTTCCAGATTAGAGAATGCTGCACCTTTGGTTCTAGCCTATACCATAGAGACCCTAATCTCCCCATACTTCGGCTGACCTGGTGTCTCGAGAAGTCCCAAACAAAGTCGTGGATTAGCCGTCTACGAGATGTATAATCAAGCTGGTGGTTCATCCTTGTCTGATGAAAGACGCACTCTGAACCATGTAGAATGTGATAACCTTGTTCCAGTTCAACGCATTCATATTGATAAAGAACGAAGATACATCTTAGAATTGGATCAAACACAGGTTAAAGAGGAATAGCAATCTTTTATTAATCCATGAAACTCAGCAGGGTTCCTCCCCTCAACCTAGGAGGTTTAGAAACTCATACTAATAGAAAATACAAAGTGTAAAACGAAAATATGGTAAATGATGGGCGAAGATCCTTAACAAAGAGTGATCTTCTACTTTAAATACTAAACTAATGACTATTAAGGGTAAAATAGTTTTTTTACTGCTAAAATCTACTTCTAGGGCCCACTTGGTGAGTGTTTTGAGATACACGTGCTATGAGGCCTCTAGGGCATTGAACGCTGGATAGGGGGTCCTCTTTGGGCATTTGGACGCTGGGCTCTGCTCCTTGGGCGCTAGACGCCTAGAAGGGGGCAGGAGGCTGGCGTTGGACGCCCGTTTTGGGCCTTCTAATCTGAAACAAAGTATGGACTATTATATATTTCAGGAAATCTCTGGAAGTTAGCTTTCCATAGCCATTGAGAATGCTCCATTTTAACTTCTGTAGCTTTAGAAAAGCTCTTCCAAGTGCAAGGAGGTCAGATCCGAACAGCATCTGCAGTGCTTTCTCTGTCTCTGAATCAGACTTTTGCTCCAGCTCCTCAATTTCAACCAGAAAATACCTGAAATTACACAAAAATACACAAAATCAAAGTAGAATTCAAAAATGTGAATTTAACACTAAAAGCTATAAAAACTTAATAAAAACTAAGCAAAACATACTAAAAACTATATGAAAATGATGTCAAAAAGCGTATAAAATATCCACTCATCAGGTAGCTCAGAAGAAAACAGTTCTTGAGGTAGACACTCTAAATGCCATATTAGCTCAAAACAAGATTTTCACCCAACAGGTCAATATGATCTCTCGGTATTTTACTAGAATACAAGCTACAACTGCCAACACTCAAGAAGCTTCCTTTGAAGTCAAAGCTTATGATCTTGAGAAACCCATGATGGAGGAGGTGAATTACTTGGGAGAACCCTATGAAAATACCTAAAACCCCTCATGGAGGGATCATCCTAACCTTTCATGGAAGGATCAACAGAAGCCTCAGCAAGGCTTCAATAATAATCAAGGTGGAAGAACCCAGAATAGGTTCAACAACAGGCCCCCATTCCCATATTCTCAGGAACATATGGAGACTCCTAGGCAGAGCCTTTCTGACTTAGTCACTATAGTCTCCAACCTCTCTAAGAACACTCATAGTTTTATAACTGAAACAAGGTCCTCCATCAGAAATTTGGAGGTACAAGTTGGTCAACTGAGCAAGAGAATCCCTGAGACTCTTCCTAACACTCTTCCTAGTAACACTGAAGTAAATCCAAGAAAAGAGTGCAAGGCCATCACTACTGAAGCTGAGGCCGAATCTAAAGGGAGTAATCTGGCGTTGAACACCAATGATGAGGTCCCTAATGGGCGTTCAACACCCAATGATATGCCATTCTTGGTGTTGAACGCCAGTAAGGAAGTCTTTACTAGGCGTTCAATGCCCAATGCTACACCTTTAATGGCATTGAACGCCAGGAAGGAGGTCCCTCCTGGGTGTTCAACGCCCAAACTAGCATAGGAGCAGGCGTTAAACGCCAAGAAGGAGGTCCCTTCTGGGCGTTCAACGCCCAAAATGGCAGAGAAGCTGGCATTGAATGCCAGTGAAGATACCCCCACTAAGCGTTCAATGCCCAAAAGGCCACAAGAGGTGAAGTTGAATGCCAGTAAGAGTATTCCTACTGAGTATTCTATACCCACTGATGAAGCCCCTATCAACAAATTAAAGGAAGCCAAGGCTCATGTAGAAACCATAGAGGTCCCTTTGCATGCATTCTTACAGTGCATGAGTTCTGATGAATACTCAGCCTCTGATGAAGATGAGAAAACTAGGAAAGAGTAAGTTGCTCGGTACCTAGGAGCCTCATGAAGCTAAATGCTAAGTTATTTGGAGTAAAGACATTGGAGGAAGAACCTCCAGTGATTACCAAAGAACTCAATGCTTTGGTTTAGCAGAAGTTACCTCAAAAGCTTTCGGATCCCGGACGCTTCCTAATTCCTTGCACCATAGGCACCATGACCTCTGAGAAAGCTCTGTGTGACCTAGGGTCAAGTATATACCGCATGCCACTTTCTGTGATGGAAAAGTTGGGAATCTTTAAGGTACAAGCTGTAAATATCTCACTAGAGATGGCAAACAAGTCAATGAAAAAAGCATATGGCTTAGTAGAGTATGTCTTGGTCAAGGTTGAAGACCTTTACATCCCTGTAAACTTTATAATCTTATATACTGAGGAAGATGAGGATGAATCCATCATCCTTGGAAGACCTTCCCTAGCCACTGCCAATGCTATCATTGATGTAGTAAAGGGAGAATTGATTTTACAACTAGGGGAGAAGCACATCTTGTTCAAGATGCCTCACCCCAACTCTTCCTCTAAGAAAAAAGAGATAACTATGCAATACTGAGTGTTCTAACCATCTCTCACAGTACAGAGCTTTACTAAGCCCACAAACACCAATTCTATATTTGGTGTTAGGCAGCCATCAACAAGCACTGAGAACAAAGGTATAAGAAGAAAGTACTTAAAGGCTAGAAGGACAAAAAAATCCTCACAGGAGGCCTCTCACCTGGCATGAGAGTTGTCTTCACCAAGAAACCAGTCATACTACATATAGTGAGTCATGTCTTATCTCTAGAGCATGTGAAACTCATCCATGAGAAGACAGGAAGAAAGATCACTGTAAGGGGCAAAATTCTGACCCATATCATTCTCCATAAGAAGCTAACCGTCAAGCTAGTGACGTTAAAGAAGCACTTGTTGGGAGGCAACCCAGCCAAAGTTATTATTTATGTTTTTCTTTGAATTTGTTTTTCTTAATTATTTTCTTTAGGTTCATGATCATGTGCATTAGTCAAAACAGAGACAGAAACATTCAGAAGTGAAAACAAAATACCTTAGAGGACATGTCTTGTCTAGCATTCAACGCCAGCAAGAAGGCAGAATGGGCGTTCATCGCCCACAGAGGGTAACATCACTGGCATTGAACGCCAGCCCTGGAGCAGAGGCTGGGCGTTCATCGCCCAACAGAGGCAGGAGACCTGGCGTTTAAAGCCAGGAAGGAGGTCCTTCCTGGGCGTTCAATGCCCTGAGTATAGCAGGAAGCTGGCGTTGAACGCCAGCTATGGAGCATAAGCTGGGCCTTCAACACCCATAAGGAGCGCAGGGAATCTGAATTCCCTAGCCTCTTAGGACCAGTGGGTCCCACAGCATCTTCACCTACCCCACCTTCTTCTCTCTTCTTTTCACACTTCCCCACACACTTTTCCAATCACATCCATACCTCTTCCCCAAAACCATCATAACTCCCACCAACCCCCACCCATTAAAATTCAGATTTTCCCATCCATATTTGCCCCCCACTATTCGAAACCCAAACCATAACTTCCCTATAAATGCCCATCTCCTTCCACGTATCCCACACACTACTCATAGCCCTTTAGCCCTCACTTGGCCGAATTGCTCTTCTCCCTCCATCTTAGTCTATTTTCTTCTTCTTCTACTCCATTTTTCTCTTTTGTTTATTTTTGCTCAAGGACGAGAAAAGTTTTAAGTTTGGTGTTGGAAAAGCTTTGCTTTTTGCTTTCCATTCCCAATTATGGCAACCATGGTCGAAGAACCCTCTAGAAAGATGAAAGGAAAGGCCGTAGCCGCCACCTCCAAATCTTGGGAGATGGATAGATTCATCACCAAAGCCTCCCAAAACCACTTCTATGAAGTAATGGCAAAGAAAAAAGTCATTCCTGAGGTCCTTTTTAAGCTTAAGAAGAATGAGTACCCGAAGATCCGACATGAAATTCGGAGAAAAAGTTGGAAAGTCCTAACCAATCCCATCCAAGAGGTTGGGATCTTAATGATGCAGGAGTTCTTTCCTAATACATGGGTCACGAAAAACCATGACATTAGTGTGAACCCTCATCCTAAGAATTAGAGCACCATGGTTGGAGGGAGAATCTTAGATTTTAACCCGGAAAGTGTGAGGTTGGCATTCAACTTGCCTTTGATGCAAAGAGACCCACATCCTTACACTAGAAGAGTCAATTTTGAACAAAGCCTGGATCAAGTACTCTCAAACTACTGTGTGGAAGGAGCACAGTTGAAAAAGGATTCCCAAGGCAAGCCTATCCAACTAAGAAGACTTGACCTCAAGTCCATAGCTAAAGGATGGTTGGAATTTATCCAATGCTTTATCATCCCTACTAGCAACCGGTCTGAAGTGACCATAGACCGAGCCATCATGATCTATTACATCATGCTCAGAAACGTGGTGGAAGTACATGAGGTGATACCTCAAGAGTTTTACAAAGTGGTGGACAAGCCCTCCACCCGAACAAGGTTAGCTTTCCCTCATCTTATCTGTCACCTATGCGATTCAGCTGGAATTGTCATAGAAGGTGACACTCCAATTGAGGAGGACAAGCACATCACTAAAAGAAGGATGGAGCATACTAGAGAGCTGGCATATGAACCACAACTAGAGCATATAGAACCGCCTCAACATGAGATCCCTAAGATGCCTCAAGGGATGTATTTTCCTCCTCAAAGCTATTAGGATCAAAGGCATACTTCTATGGGAGAATTAAGCTCTAACATGAATCAACTGAGGATGGAGCATCAAGAGCATTCCACCATCCTCAATAAAATTAGAGAAGATCAAAGAGTTATGAGGGAAGAACAACAGAGACAAGGGCGTGACATTGAAGACATCAAGCACTCTATTGGATTCTCAAGAAGAAGTGGTAGCCGCCGTCACTGAGGTGGTCCCGTTCTATCAAACCTTTCTTTTAAGTCATTGTTCTATTTTCCATTATGTTTTGTTGTCTGTTCTCATGTTCCTATTGCATGATCATTTCTATCTATGTCTTAAGGTTATAAAATGTTCCATATATCTCTCACCTTGCTTAAAAGAAAATTTTATTTGAAAAAGAGAATTAAGATGCGTGAATTTCAAGTTTTACATTAAGAATAGTTCAATTATTTTGATATGGTGACATTGCTTTTGTTTTCTGAGTGTATGAATGAACAGTGCATATTTGAAATTGGAATTAAGAATGTTGGCTCTTGAAAGAATGATGAAAAAGGAGTAGTATTATTGGTAATCTGAAAAATTCAAAAATTGATTCTTGAAGCAAGAAAAAGTAGAAAAAGAAAAAAATTATATATATATATATATATATATATATATATATATATGCTTATTCGAAAAAAAAGCAAGCTGAGAAAAAAAAAGCAGAAAAAGCCAATAGCTCTTTAAACCAAAAGGCAAGAGCAAAAAGCCAATAACCCTTTAAACCAAAAGGTAAGGGCAAAAGGATCCAAGGCTTTGAGCATCAATAGTTAGGAGGGCCCAAAAAGAAATAAAATCTTGGCCTAAGCACTCCAAAGGAACAGTGTCCCTAACTATATGCTTGTGGTGTGAAGATGTCAAATAAAAAACTTGAGACTGAGCAGTTAAAGTCGTTATCTAAAGCAAAAAGAGTGTGCTTAAGAACTCTGGACACCTCTATCTGGGAATTCTAGCAAAGCTGAATCACAATCCAAAAGTGTTCACCCAGTTAAGTGTCTGTGGCATTTATGTATCTAGTGGTAATACTGGAAAACAAAGTGCTTAGGGCCATGGCCAGGACTCTAAAAGCTGTGTTCAAGAATAAAAAAGAACTAAACTAGGAGAATTAATAATATCATCTGGATTCTAAGTTTCTAAAGAGGCCAACACTTCTAAGTTTCAATGGATAGTGAGATGCCAAAACTATTCAGAAGCAAAAAGCTACTAAGTCCCGCTCATCTAATTGAAACTGAGCTTTATTGAAAACTCTGAGATTTATTGTATCTTATTCCTCTTTCTATCCTACTTTGTTTTTAGTTGCTTGGGGACAAGCAACAGTTTAAGTTTGGTGTTGTGATGAGCGGATATTTTATACACTTTTTGACATCATTTTCATATAGTTTTTAGCATGTTTTGTTTAAGTTTTATTATGTTTTCATAAGTTTTAGTGTAAAATTCACATTTTTGGATTCTACTATGATTTGTTGTGTTTTATGGTAATTTTAGGTATTTTCTAGTTGAAATCTGAGAGTTTTGACAAAGTCTGATTTAGAGGCAACGAAAGCGTAGCAGATTCTGTCAGTATCTGACCTCCGTGCACTCAAGGAAGCCTTTTTGGAGCTATAGATATTCAAATTTATCATTCTCAATGGCTATGGAAAGCTAACATCCAGGGCTTTCCAGTAATATACAATAGTCCATACTTGTTTTTAGAGATGATGGCCCAAAACTGGCGTTCAACGCAGCAATCTACCCCCTTCCTGGCATTGGACGCCCAAAAGGGAGTAGCTGGCGTCCAACGTCTAGTGTGGTAATTTATAACCCACAAACTAACCAGCAAGTGCACCGGGTCATACCAAGTAATACCTCAGGTGAGTGAGGGTCGATCCCACGAGGATTGATGGACTAAGCAACAATGGTTAAATGATTTACATAGTTAGGCAAGCAGAAAATGGTTTTGAGATGTTCAAAAGGTTTAAAAAGTGACTTCAAAATATCAGAAGGTAGCAAGTAATTAAGTTGAAAATAAAATATGGGAGAAAACAGTTAAGGCTTCAGAGTTATCTATTTTCCGGATTGACTTTTCTTATTAACTATTTTAATCATGCAAGATTTAATTCATGGCAAACTATTTGTGACTAGACCCTAATTCCTTAGACCTTCCTAGTCTCCTCTAAAATTCATCAAGTGCCAATTCCTTGGTCAATTAATTCCAATTAGAGGGTGATGATCAAATTCCAGTTTATATGCCACAAGAATTCTAATTATCCAAAAATAAGGGGATTATATGTCACGTATCCCCTTAAAGACAAACAATTAGAAATTCAGGACAATATGTTTTCAAGATGTTGTTCAAGTAAAGAGCTTTTCCAAGTAATACAAGAACTCAATTAGAACATGGGTCATACTTCCGTTCCACCCAAATTCATAAAATAAAGAACGAAAATAATTATTGAAATATAAATCAAAACATGTATTAAATTAGAAAGATCAAAGCATGGATTAAATAGAAAAATAATAGTATCAATCCATACAATAGATAAAGCTCCTAACCTTAACAGTGGAGGTTTAGTTGCTCATGACTCAGAGAAAATAAGGATTCAGGTAAACTGTAGAATACGGAATGTAAATTGGTATAGAATTCCCTAATGGAATCCCCCCGAATCCCCCCTAAAGAAGAAACGTTTCTCCTTTATATAACTAATCCTAATTAATTTAAAAATCTAATATCTAAAATTAAGATAATATCTTTTCCTCTTTTCAAATTCAAATTTGAATCAGAATCAATTAAATAATCCACTCCTTGTAACATGGGGACCACTTGGCTTCACTCGATCCACGCCTTACTTGGTAGAGAGCTGCGCCTTACTTGAGTGCCAAAATGGGGCCCAGAAATCGCCCCCAACATTTTCTGCATTTTTTGCACATGGCTCATGTCACGCGTATGTGTCAGTCACGCGTACGCGTCAATGGTCTATTCTGCGTGTCATGCGTATGCTGTGCAACTTTGCTTCTCACGCATACGCGTCAGGCACGCGCACGTGTCGCCATGGAAAGCTCTAAATCACGCTCACGCGTCAGGTACGCGCACGCGTCGCTCCTCACTGTCATCTCCTTTAATTCTTGTGCTGCAAAAACTCCATCAAATCCAGCTGAATGCTACCTAAAATAAACAGAATTGCACAAGACTCAAAGTAGCATCTATAGTGCTAAAAGACAATTAATTCTTGATTAAACTTAACAATTTAAATGCAAATTCACTAGGAAAAGATAAGAAAGATGCTCACGCATCACAACACCAAACTTGAATTGTTGCTTGTCCTCAAGCAACCAAAAATAACATAGGCTTAGGATGTGAATTTGCATGAGAATGAGAGTTCGATTAAGCTCAAGTCTTATTCTTAAAATGGGGTTTATTCATTGTAATTTTGAATAGTTTTGGCATCTCACTCTCCTTTAAATAAGAGGAATGTTAGTGTCATTCGGAATTAGAATCTGGATCATATTATGAATTCTCTGATATTTATACTCCAAATTAATCCTTGAACACATCATTATTTTCTTTAATTTATTTTTCTTTGGTGCTTTGCACCTTGAGCCTAGCCGTGACTTTAAATGTTTTGTCTCAAGGGTTACTAGACACAGAAACACCACAAGCACTTAACTGGGGGACTCTCTTTGAGTTTTGATTTTTCTTTCAGTTAATCCCAGACAATGGTGCTCAAAACCTTTGGAATACTCTGTTAAACGCACTTGGTCTCGACTCTAAGTGTTCTGTCTCAAGGATTACTTGACACAATCACACCACAAGCATATGACTAGGGAAACAACTCTTTGAGCTTTTAATCATGTCTGACCTCCCTAGTCATTGATGCTCAGAGCCTTGGACCTTGCTTTTATAATTTTTTTTGCTGTTTCTTTTGCTTCAAGGATTAAACTTTTACTTATTTCAGAGAATTCATAATAACTTTCTAAATTCCTGTTCCTTGTACATCAACATCCTTTAATTCAAATTCAACTATGCACTGTTCATATCATGCATTCAGAATCACAAATAATACCACCACATTTAAGTAAATAAGACAATTCTTTAAATATAAACTCAATTCCTCATGCAATACATCACTTCTTTTTTTCTTTTGAATTCAAGCTCAGTGAGCAATACATGAGGCAATTGTTTTTTGAAATATAAGTACTAAAGATCATGCAAGCAATCAAAGCAACAGAAAACAGAAGACAACAAAATAAGAACAGAAGAGAATTTGAATGAAAGGAACTCAACCACCTCAGTTATGCTGGTGGTCATCTCATTCCTTCATGAAGAACATTCATCTCCCTTTGGTGCTAAACAGAAAATCCATAAGCGAAGCGTCAATACCAATCTTAAAGGTTTGCTTGTCCTCAAGCAAAGAAGAACTGAAAACAGAGAGGGACATAAAAGTAATTAGCATGATGAAAGAAGAATAAAAAGATAAAAGAACAAGAGAGAATTAGGATTTGGGAGGTGGATGATTTGAAATCAGACGCTGAGGTGGTTTAATTGGGTGTTGCATGCGACGCATACGCGTGAGGCACCGTATGCGTGGATCGCACAAATTTCAAGTGACGCGTACGCGTCAGGGACGTGTACGCGTGAACGGCCAAGATAGGCAAACGACGCGAACGCGTCAGCGACGCATCCGCGTGGTGGGGCTTGTGCACCCAGCATAGTTCCAGCCCCACACCAGCATAACTTTCTGGCCAAACACCTTTTACGCTGATTTTTCTCATCCACGCGTGCGCGTGCTTTACGCGTACGCGTGGAATGCCAAAATTGCAAATGACGCGCACGCATCATGGACGCATATGCGTGAGCCATTTTGTGCGCAAGGCACACTTCCTTCGCCACTCCCACGCAACTCTCTGTTCACTTTTTTTATTTTTCACGCACACACATATGACGCATACGCGTTAGCGACGCTTGCATGTCGTGTGTTCGTTTTTCTTTTTTTTTGAAATATCCAATTCCTGTTCTAAAATAGGTGCATGATCAGAAAAATAGTAAAAACTCAATAAAAATAAAAAAAGTAAGAAAGCTACTACTACGAAAAATAACTAAGGATACGAAATTATCGGGTTGCCTCCCGACAAGCGCTTCTTTAATGTCAATAACTTGACACTTGATTATTGAATTTTCTTCCTCTTCTTCCAGTTGGTTAGAAGAAATGTCCCCAAGGAGGGAGAGGTGAAGATTAGTGCCCCCTAATATAAAGTCCTCCTAACAAGCTTTCTTTTATTGTGCTTAGCTTGATTTACCTTGCTTGTTGGGGTAGAGGTTGGATTGTTTCTTGCTGACCTTTTCTTCTTCATAGATATTTTCTTCTGTTTCTTGGTCACAATCCCCTTTTCAGTGCTTTCCTTGATTGCCTTCACTTCTTTGATTTCAAGATTTGGGTGTTGTGTGATGGTTAGAGTGTACCCTTCATTAAGAACTTCTTGAATTGGTGGTTCAATAAACTCACCCTCTATGCCACTCTCTGCTTCATTGGAATGTAGATTCCCATAAATGCTTTCATCCTTTACAACCTCCCTTGTTTGTGCATCTTCCTTCTTTGTTGGTGCATCTTCCTCCTCTTCCATGTGTGTGGCTAGAAGGTTCTCTAATTCACTGGATTATGAACTCCTTTGATTGATGTCCTCACTTTCTTCCATAGGGTCTTGTATTATATCTCTTGGGGAGGAATTTGCTTGTTCTTCTTCCTGGGACTTGGAAATCAGCTGCACATAATTCCCTACATTTTTGACACTCATCTTTATATCATGTATGAATCCTTTCATGAGAAGCTCAAGATCTGATGGTATTTGAGATGAATAAGGAGATGGTGGCTCTTGATATGCATAAGAAGAAGATGATGGTTCTTGATAAGTGTAAAAAAAGGATGGTTCTTGGTATGAATATGGAGATGGTGGTTCTTCATATGAATATGGAGGTGGTGGCTCTAGATAGTTGGAACATGGAGCATTGAAGTTTCTTTGGTTTTGACTTTGCCAACCAAAATTTGGATAGTTCCTCCATCCACCATAATATGAATCACTACTTGGGTGTGAGTAGTAACCCATGTGATCCCTCTCCATTATTTTTCCTTAGCACAAAACACCAAACAAAATTAAATGTACCATGTGGTAAACAGGAAAGCAAAGAAGACAGAACAGAAAATTTTTTTTCAAAAATATTAAAAATAGATTTTAATAAAATTAAAATTAAAACGCCTAATCTAAGCAATCAAAAAACTAATAGTTGTTAATCACTATCAATCCCCAGCAACGGTACCAAAAACTTGGTGTGGTAATTTATAACCCACAAACTAACCGGCAAGTGCACCGGGTCATACCAAGTAATACCTCAGGTGAGTGAGGGTTGATCCACGAGGATTGATGGACTAAGCAACAATGGTCAAATGATTTGCTTAGTTAGGCAAGCAAAAAATGGTTTTGAGATGTTCAAAAGGTTTAAAAAGTGAATTCAAAATATCAGAAGGTAGCAAGTAATTAAGTTGTAAATAAAATATGGGAGAAAACAGTTAAGGCTTCGGAGTTGTCTATTTTCCGGATTGACTTTTCTTATTAACTATTTTAATCATGCAAGATTTAATTCATGGCAAACTATTTGTGACTACACCCTAATTCCTTAGACCTTCCTAGTCTCCTCTAAAATTCATCAACTGCCAATTCCTTGGTCAATTAATTCCAATTAGAGGGTGATGATCAAATTCTAGTTTATATGCCACAAGAATCCTAATTATCCAAAAATAAGGGAATTATATATCACGTATCCTATTAAATACAAACAATTAGAAATTCAGGATAATATGTTTTCAAGCTGTTGTTCAAGTAAAGAGCTTTTCCAAGTTATACAAGAACTCAATTAGAACATGGATCATACTTCTGTTCCACCTAAATTCATAAAATAAAGAACGAAAATAATTATTGAAATATAAATCAAAACATGAATTAAAATAGAAAAATAAAAGTATCAATCCATACAATAGATAGAGCTCCTAACCTTAACAGTGGAGGTTTAGTTGCTCATGACTCAGAGAAAATAAGGATTCAGGTAAACTGTAGAATACGGAATGTAAATTGGTATAGAATTCCCTAATGGAATCCCCCCGAATCCCCCCTAAAGAAGAAAAGTTTCTCGTTTTTATAACTAATCATAATTAATTTAAAAATCTAATATCTAAAATTAACATAATATCTTTTCCTCTTTTCAAATTCAAATTTGAATCATAATCAATTAAATAATCCACGCCTTGTAACGTGGGGACCACTTGGCTTCACTGGATTCGCGCCTAACTTGGCAGAGAGCTGCGCCTTACTTGAGTGCCAAAATGGGGCCCAGAAATCGCCCCCAGCGTTTTCTGCATTTTCTGCACATGGCGCATGTCACGCGTATGCGCCAATCACACGTACGCGTCGATGGTCTATTCTGCGTGTCACGCGTACGCGTCAGGTACACATACGCGTCGCTGTGCAACTTCGCTTTTTATGCGTACGCGTCAGGCATGAGCACGCGTCGCCATGGAAAGCTCCAAATCATGCGCACGCATTAGGTACGCACACGCGTCGCTCCTTGCTGTCATCTCCTTTAATTCTTGTGCTGCAGAAACTCCATCAAATCCAGCTGAATGCTACCTAAAATAAACAGAATTGCACAAGACTCAAAGTAGCATCCATAGTGGCTAAAAGACAATTAATTCTTGGTTAAACTTAACAATTTAAATGAAAAATCACTAGGAAAAGATAAGAAAGATGCTCACGCATCAACGTCCAAAGAGGAGTCCAAAGGGGGCATTCAACGCCCAAGAGTCCTACTAGCACGTGGAGACATCCTTAACTCAGCCTAAACACTCACCAAGTGGGCCCCGTAAGTGGATTTTCGCACTACAAGCCTAAGCCTATCATATTTTTGTAATCCTTTGTTATTAGATTAGTATATATAGGAGAAGATCACCCTTGTTTTAGGATCTTCTGCCACCACTTTACACATTTTACATTGTTCTATGTACAGTATGAGCCACTAAACCTCCTAGGTTAAGGTTAGGAGCTCTGCTGAGTTTTATGGATTAATAAAAGCACTACTGCTCTATTTTCAATTCGTGTTTGATTCTCTCCTAAGATGTATCTTTGTTCTTCAACCTTATGATTGAGTTGAACCGTCAAAAGTTATCTCTATTCTACATGGGTTTAGCAAGCGCTTTTTATCGGATATCAATGAACCACTAGCTTGATTATACATCTCTTAGACAGCTAATTCATGACTTCGTTGGGGACTTCTTGAGACATCAGTTCAGCCGAGGTATGGAGAGATTAGAGTCTTTCTGATAAAGGCTAGACTCAAGGCACAACATTCTCTGATCCAGAAGATTCGACATTGTCTGTGGCATTTTGAGTAGGATCTCCAAGGGGATGAACTGCAGAAGCTTCACCCTCATTCAGACTAGAGGTGCACTAAACTTGGTGTTCAGCCTAGAGGAAGATTGGCGGCTGCTCAAACCGGCATTGATCACATACAGCCTGCCATAGAAGAAATCATTCACAGTTGGATTACTGAGTAACATTATCTTTATTTTACTTTTATGTGCTTAAATAATTAAACAACTTTTCTATCCACCTCACTAAGATTTACAAGATAACCACTGTTTGATCCAAGCCGACAATCCTCTTGGGATCGATCCTAACTCACCTCAGGTATTATTTGGACAACCCAGTGCACTTGCTAGTTCAGTTGTACGAAGTATGGGAATTCGTGCACCAGTGGGATAGGTTAGGGCTCAAATGAATGGGTGGGAATTAGGTGGAAAATTTTGAATTTGAAGTGGGTGAGGGTTGTAATGGTTTTGGGAAGAGATATGGATGTGATTGGGTTAGGGTTTATGGGGAAGAGTGTTTGGGGAAAAGTGAAAGTAAGATAGGGAAGAAAGTGGGGTAGGTGGAGATTCTGTGGGACACACTAATCCTGAGAGGCTAGGGAATTTGAATTCCCTAATCCCTTGTAGGCATTAAACACCCAGCTCCTGCTCCTAGCTAGCGTTGCTCCTTATAGGGCGTTGAATGCCCGTAGGAGACCTCCTTCCTGGCGTTCTATGCCAGGTCTCTACCTTCAGGCTGGCATTCAACGCCAGCATTGCTACTCTTCTTGGGCGTTGAACGCCCATTAGGGATACCCTGTGTGGTGTTGAACGCCCACTCTGGCCTCCTTGTCTGGCGTTCAATGCCAGCAAGGTACCTACTTCAGGGTGTCTTATTTCCAGTTCTAACTGTCTCTGTTTCTGTTCTAACTACTACACAAGATCACAAACTTAAAAAGAAACAAATATGAAATACTGATATAACTTAAATAAACTTAAAGAAAAATAAGAAACCATTAATTATTTATGAGTTGCCTTCTACAAGTGCTTCTTTAACATCACTAGCTTGATGGTTAGCTCCTTATGGAAATGGATAGGAGCTTAGAATTTTGCCCCTTATAGTGAACTTCTTGCCTGTGCTCGCATGGATGAGCTCCACATGCTCTAGAGACAGGATCTTGTTCACTATGTGTGAAATAACTGGGTTGTCAGTGAAGACAACTCTCATGCCAGGTGAGAGGCCTTCAGTGGGGATCTTTTTGTCCCTTCATCCTTTAGGTACTTTCTTCTTAGTACCTTTATTATCAGTGCTTGATGATGGCTTCCCAACACCAAACATAGAATTGGTGTTTGGGGGCTCTGTATAGGTTTGCACTGAGAGAGAGAGAGAGAGTTAGAACACTAGGTGTTGCACAACTATTTCTCCTTTGTTAGAGGGAGTGTTAGAGCTAGACATCGTGAACAAGATGTGGTCCTCCCATAACTGTAGAATCAACTCTCCCTTTGCTACATCAATGATGGCATTGGTAGTAGCCAGGAAGGGTCTTCCAAGGATGATGGATTCATACTCTTCATCCCCAATATCCAAGATTATAAAATCTGCAGGGATGTAAAGGTTTTCAATTTTTACTAAAACATCCTTTACCAGACCATAAGCCTTTTTCATTGATTTGTCTACCATCTCTAATGAGATTCTTGCAGCGTGTACCTCAAAGATTCCCAGCCCCTCTATTACAGAGAGTGGCATGAGGTTTATGCTTGACACTAGGTCACACAGAGCCTTCTCAAAAGTAAATGTTGCCTATGGTGCAAGGAATTAGGAAGCGTCCGGAATCCAGCAGCTTTTCGGGTAGTTTCTGTTGAACCAAGGCATTAAGTTCCTTGGTGAGCACTAGAGGTTCTTTCTCCAATGTCTCTGTTCCAAATAACTTGCCATTTAGCTTCATGAGGACTCCTAGGTATCGAGCAACTTGCTCTTCCCTAGTTTCCTCTTCCTTATCAAAGGAGGAGTGATCCTCATAATCCATGATTTGCAACAAGGCATTCAATGGAACCTTTATAATCTCCTCATGAGCCTTAGTTGCATTCAGTTCTTCAACAGGGAAGTCTTTAGTGGGCGTTGAGCGCCCAGCTCCCCCATTACTGACGTTCAATGCCAGCTTTTGTGTCACTTTGGGCATTGAACGCCCAGTAAGGACTTCCTTACAAGCGTTCAACGCCAGTGAGGATGCTTCTTTGGGCGTTGAACACCTAGTAAGAACTCCCTTAATGGCGTTCAAAGCCAATGGTGGTTCCTCTTTAGGCGTTGAACGCCCACTAAGGACTTCCTTACTGGTGTTCAATACTAGAGTATCCCCTTCAGTTCGGCCTAAATGTCCACTATGATGGCCTTGCACTCTTCTCGTAGGCTCACTTTAGTGTTATTAAGACGAGTGTTAGGAGGGGTCTCAGGGATTCTCTTGCTCAGTTGACCAACTTGTACCTCCAGATTTCTTATGGAGGACCTAATTTCTATTATGAAACTGTGAGTGGTCTTTGAGACTTCAGAGACTATGGTTGCTAAGTCAGAGAGGCTCTGCTTAGAAGTCTCCATTTGTTGCTGAGAAGATAGAAATGGGGGTCTATTGTTGAACCTATTATAGTTTCTTCCACCATGATTATTGTTGAAGCCTTGCTGAGGCTTCTGTTGATCCTTCCATGACTGGATAGGATGCTTCTTCCATGAGCAGTTGTAGGTGTTTTCATAGGGTTCTCCCATGTAATTTGCCTCTTGCATAATGGGTTGATCTAGATCATAAGCATCTCTATCATAGAATATGTCTTGAGTGCTGCCAGCTGCAGCTTACACTCTAGTCAAATGCTGAGAGATCATATTGACCTGTTGGGTCAAGATCTTATTTTGAGCCGATATAGCATTCAGAGTGTCAACCTCCAGGACTCTTTTCTTTTAAGCTACCCTATTGTTCACAGGGTTTCTCTCAGAAGTGTACATGAATTGGTTGTTTGCAACCATTTCAATGAGTTCTTGTGCCTCTGTAGGCGTCTTCTTCAAGTGGAGTGATCCACCAGCAGAACAGTCCAAAGACATTTTGGACATCTCAGATAAACCATCATTGAAAATACCTAGGATAGTCCATTCTGAGAGCATGTCAGGAGGACATCTCCTGATCAGTTGCTTGTATCTTTTCCAAGCTTCATAGAGGGATTTACCCTCTTTTTGTTTGAAGGTTTGAACTTCTACCCTGAGCTTGCTCATTTTCTGAGCTGGAAAGAACTTGGCCAAGAAAGCATTGACCAACTTTTCTCAAGAGTCTAGGCTTCCCTTTGGTTGAGAATCCAACCATATCCTAGCTTTGTCTTTGACAGCAAAGGGAAAAGCATAAGTCTGTAGACCTCAGGATCCACTCCATTGGTCTTAACATTATCACAGATTTCCAAAAATTTAGATAAAAATTAATGTGGATCTTCTAGTGGAAGTCCATAGAATTTGTAATTATGTTGCATTAGAGAGACTAACTAAGGCTTCAGGTCAAAGTTATTCACTCTAATGGTAGGTATGGAGATACTTCTTCCATAGAAGTTAGAAATGGGTGCAGTGAAGTCACCAAGAACCTTCCTTACATCTCCTCCATTATTCTGTTCGGCTGCCATGTTTGTAGTTTTAGTTTCTTGTTCAAAAAGTTCTATGAGGTTTCCTCCAGAATGTTGTGCTTTAACTTGTTGCAAACGCTTCCTTAGTGTCCTCTCAGGTTCAAGATCAGGATCAAAGAGAGGTTTTTTTTATCTCTATTCTTGCTCATAAACAAGAAAGAAAGAGAATAGAAGTTTCTATCTCAAAGTATAGAGAACTTCCTATGAGATGTGAAGAAGAAAGAAGAATGAAGATATGGGAATGATAAGATGAATTCGAATAGAAGGGTAGAAGAATTTGAAAATTTAAGAAGTAAAAAGAGAAACTAGAATTAAAATATTTTTATTTTTATTTTTATTTTATTTATTAATTGAACTAAAATAATTTGAAAACTTGAGTGTGATTTTCGAAAAAGAAGAGAGCAAAAGAGATGAAAAGTTTTCGAAAATTGAAGAGAGAGGAATTAGTTTGGAAATTTTGAAAAAGAAGGAAGACAAAACAAGTAACTAATTAAGAAAGATTTGAAAATAAGATAAGATAGGAGATTTGAAAATGATTTGATTTTAAAATTTTGAAATTTAAAATTGAAAAGAAAAAGTCAACAAGATAAGATAGAGATTGAAAAATTTTGAAAAAAAAATTTGATTTTGAATTTTAAAATTGAGACAAGATAAGATTGAGATTTGAAAGTAAGTTAAAAAGATAAGATATGGTGAAGATTTGGAAAAGATTTGAATTTGAAGTTTAAAATTTAGATAAGATAAGATATTGATTCAAAATTTAAAGAAAGATAAACCAAAGATAAGATAAAGATTTGAAAAAGTTTTGAATTTTAAAATTTTAAAAGAAAGATACGATAGGAAAGAATCAAATCAGAAGAAAAGATTTGAAAAGATTTAAAAAGATAAGATTTGAAATTTGACTTTACTAACAAGAAAACACCAAACTTTGAAAATTTTTTAATCAAAATAAAAAAAAGAAACAAGATTTTCGAAAATTTGAATGAAGATAGAAAATATATTTTATTGATTTTTTTGAATTAATGAAGAAAGAGAAAAACAACTAAAAGACACCAAACTTAAAATTTTTAGATCTAAGACACTAGTTTTCGAAAATTAAAAAGAAAAACACCAAATGACACCAAACTTAAAAATTTTAAGATCAAAACAAGAAAAGAAAAAAGAACAACTTGAATACCAAGAAAGAACACTAAAAGTAATTAAAAAATTTTAAGGAAAATAAAGAACACACAAAGGACACCAAACTTAAGAACTGACACTAGACTCAAACAAAGACAAAGAAAAGATGGATTTTAGAAAAAGTTTTTGAAAAAGAAAACAAAAACACAAACAAAAGTAAAAAGTACCTAATATAAGCAACAAGATAATCCGATAGTTTGTCAAATCTGAACAATCTCCAGCAACGGCACAAAAAACTTCTTGCACGAAACTAACTCCGCAATATTCGCACGGATAGAACAGCAAGTGCACTGGGTCGTCCAAGTAATAGCTCAGGTGAGTGAGGGTCAATCCCACGGAGATTGTTGGTCTGAACAAGCAATGGATACGTTGTAGATCTTAGTCAGGCGGATAGAAAATATGATTTTTGTGGAAAAATGCATAAAACAGAATAAATAAATAAAATGTTACTAGATAAGTGCGAAGTCAGTGATGATAGAACATTTGACGCTTCGGAGATGTTTCTTCCTTTTGGATCAACTTTTCTCACCATCTACTCCAACTTTTGATTGATTCTTTCCATGACAGGCTGTAAATGATTAACGCCAGGTCAGCAATCATTAATCTCCTCTGCTTCAGATTAAACGCTGGGTCAGCGGTCATCCAATCTGAACGAGGGTGAAGCTCTAGCAGTCCATTCCCTTGGTGATCCTACTCAAAATGCCATAGACAAGGTCGGATCTTCCGAATCAGAGAATGCTGCTCTTTTGATTCTAGCTTATACCACAAAGGCCCTAATCGCCTCGTACCTCAGCTGAACTGATGTCTCAAGAAGTCCTCAACGAAGTCGTGGATTATCCGTCTAAGAGATGTATAATCAAGCTTGTGGTTCAATACTATCCCGTCAAGGACTCGCAAGAATCCATCTGAATAGGGATGATGGTCAAGTTACACTCCCAATCCGTTAGGATGAAGAATAAAGATACATCTTAGAATAGAATCAAGCATAGATTGAAATAGAATAGTGATATTATTTATCCATAAGAATCAGTAGAGCTCCAAACCTTAACCTAGGAGGTTAGTGACTCATACTGTACAATATGATGTTCAAAAATACAGTGGGGGAAGAAGAAGATGTAGCAGATCCTAAACAAGCGTGATCTTCTCCTAAATATACTAATCTGCTACCTAAGAATTACAGAAATAAGATAAATTAGTCTTGTAGTGAGAAAATCCACTTTCCAGGCCCACTTGGTGAGTGTCTGGGCTAAGCTTGAGTGAAGCCACGAGCTAGTGGTCCCTTTTGGGCGTCCAATGCTAGCTTTGGACTCTGAATGGGTGTTGGACGCCAGCTGCTCCCTTCTGGGCATTGGACGTCAGGACTGGGGTTGGTGGCTGGCGTTGAACGCCAGCTTTAGGCCATGATTTCCAAAGCAAAGTATGAACTGTTATATATTTCTGGAAATCCTGGATGTTAGCTTTCAATTTCTATTGAGAGCGTGCCATTTGGACTTCTGTAGCTCCAGAATTGGTCTTTCGAGTGTATGGAGGTCAGAATCTGATAGCATCTGTAGTCCTTTCTCTGTCTCTAAATCATACTTTGCCAAAACCCCTCAATTTTAGCCAAAAAATACCTGAAATAATCATAAAACCTATGAAAATATAATAAAACTTAAATAAAACATAATAAAAACTATATGAAAATGATACCAAAAAGCGTATAAAATATCCGCTCATCAGAGCTTAATTCTCCTAGAGAAGTATTTAGTTGATTCCATATCCTTGGAGAGGAAAATGCATCCCTTGAGGCATCTCAGGGATTTGTTATTGAGATAGCTTCACATGCTCTTATTGTGGTTCATGTGCCAGCTCTCTAACATGCTCCATCCTTCTTTTAGTGATGGGCTTGTCCTCCTCAATGGGGATGTCTCATTCTATGACAATTTCAACTAAATTGCATAGGTGACATATGAGGTGAGGGAATGCCAACCTTGCTTGGGTGGAGGTCTTTTCTGCCACCTTGTACAGCTCTTGAGGTATCACCTCATGTACCTCCACCTCATCCCCAAGCATGATGCAATGAATCATGATGGCTCGGTCAATGGTCACTTCGGACCGGTTGCTAGTAAGAATGATAGAACATTGGATGAATTCCAACCATCCTCTAGCTACGGGGTTGAGGTCAAGCCTTCTTAGTTGGATAGGCTTGCCTTGAGTATCCCTTCTCTATTGTGCTCTTTCCACACAAATGTTTGAAAGGACTTGGTCCAGCCTTTGATCAAAATTGACTTTTCTAGTGTAGGGGTATGGGTCTCCTTGCACTAATAGTAGATGGAGTGCCAACCTTATACTTTCTGGGTTGAAATCCAAGGGACGTCCTCAGACCATGGTGTGCCAATTTTTGGGGTGTGGGTTCACACTAGTGTCATGATTTTTTGTGACCTACGCATTGGCATAAAACTCTTGCACCATTAAGATTCCAAATTCCGGGATGGGGTTGGCCAGAACTTCCCAACCTCTTCTCCGGATTTCTTGTTGGATCTCCGAGTACTTATTCTTTTTTAGCCTAAAGGGGACTTTAGGAATCACCCTTTTCTTTGCCACTACTTCATAGAAGTGGTCTTGATGAGCCTTAGTAAGGAATATCGCCCTTTCCCAAGGTTTGGAGGCGGAAGCTATGGCTTTTCCCTTCCTCTTTCTAGAGGATTCTTCGACTTTGGGTGCCAAAAGTGTGAATGGAAAGCAAAAAGCAAAGCTTTTCCAACACCAAACTTAAAATCTTTGCTTGTCCTCGAGCAAATATTAACAAAAGGAAAGAATAGAGTAGAAGAAAAAGAGAAATAGTAGAGAAAGAGGGAGAGAGGGATTCGGCCAAGTGGTAGGGGGTATATGGTTTATGAGGGTTGTGTATGTGTGGGTATGAAGGGGTGACAGAGGGGGTATTTATAAGGGGGGTTTGTGTTAGGGTTCAGTTATAGGGTGGGGTTATTGGGAGGGAAATGTTTTGAATTTGAAGTGGGTAGGGTTGGTAGAAATGGTTGGATGGTAGTGATGAAGGGTGTTAGGAAGAGAAAAAGGTGATGTGGATGTGATTAGTTGAGGGTGTATAGGAAAGAGTGTATATGGAGAAGAGGGAAAGTAAGAGAGAGAAGAATGTGGGGTAGGTGAAGATTCTGTGGGAGCCACTGATCTTGAAAGGCTAGGGAATTCGAATTCCCTGCCCCTTTGTGGGCGTTAAACGCCCAGCCCTTACTCCCTGACTGGCGTTCAACGCCAGTGACGCGGCGGAAATTGGCAGATTAAGAAATTAATGTAAGAGATACGTTGCAAGTACAGTTCTTAACCAACAAAAATCCGCTCATCAATTTAGAAGGTTTGTCACAAAATTAGAATAAAAATACTGGGAGTATGAGTCCCATGTCGTCTCCCAACGAGTTGCAGAAAGATATGCTATTTTATTAATCAGAGGTTTCCCAAAATGTTTTTGGGTTTGATAAACAGGAAATTAAATCAGAGAATTTATGTAATTCAAATAAAAATCTTGACCGGGAGTAGATTAATCAGAAGTTCTATCCTTGTTGGAGTTCTCTCAAGATCAATTGATAATTGAAGGTTTTTTCTTCTTAGTTATCCTTTACTGAGTAAAGGAAAGTCAAGTAAGTTGGAAGACTACTTCTATTCACAAGTCCTAATCCTCTCCCTTGGGAAGGATTAGTGTTAGTGACTAGAGAGCCAGCCAACAATAAACCCAATTACAATTTAGCTCTTGAGTATTCCAACTCAAGGTTTTCCTTTCAATAAACTCCCAATCAAGTTAGAGAACTACTCCATTATCATGAATGTAAACTTCACAAAATTAAAAAGGGAAATAAAGAAAGACATGATAAACAATAATAAAAAAGATCAATTAAAATTAAAAATGGTTCTTGTATTAATAAATTATAAAAATAATCCAATTGTAACTTTGGACAAATTAAGGATATGAAAGAGTAAGCGAAAAGTAAGAAAACAAACTAGAATGCTGAAGTCTTGGCGGAGGTAATAACTCTTGTCAATATCCCAATCCAAAAAGCAATAAAACAAAATTCTAAAAACTATGAATGTGTAGAGAGAAAACCTAGAGGAGGAGTAAAATCAGATCTAAAAACTAAAAAACTTTGCGCAATGAGAGTCCTCTCTAGTCTCTGCATGTTACCCTGCTCTCATCTGTGTTTTTGGGCCGAAAACTGGGTTAAAACGCAGCCCAGAATCCATGCCAGTGATTTCTGTAAATTCTGCAGATCGCGCATGTCACGCGACCGCGACATCCACGCGTTCGCGTCATCCAGCATTTTTCCTTGCCACGCATGCGCGTCGTCCACGCATTCGTGTCACTCATGCAGATTCCAATCCGCGCGCTCGTGTCAGGCACGCGTTCGCGCCGCTGTGATTTTCTCCAATTCACGCGGATGCGTGAGCCATGCGTCTGCGTCGCTTCTCGCTGGTCATCTCCTTAATTTCTTGTGTTTCTTCCATTTTTGTAAGCTTCCTCTCCATTCTCTAAGCCATTCCTGCCCTATGAAGCCTGAAACACTTAACAAAAAGATCACGGCATCGAATGGTATAAAGGAGAATAAAAATATACAATTAAAAGATCTTTAGGAAGCAAGTTTTCAATCATAGAACAATTTTGGGAAGGACTTTTAATATCATGCTAATCATATGAATAAGTGGGTAAAAGACTTGATAAAACCACTCAATTAAACACAATATAAACCATAAAATAATGGTTTATCAACCTTCCCACACTTAAACATTAGCATGTCCTCATGCTTAGTTGAAGGAGACAAAGTAAATGAGTAGGGACATGTTCATGCAATGCAATGCAACCTACATATATATATATATATATATATATATATATATATATATATAAGAACAGATAGAAATGCAAGAAGATAGCTCATGAAAGCAGGGAACATAGAATTTAAGCATTGAACCCTCACTGATGATGTATGTGCACTCTAGTCTCTCAAGTGTATAGGGTAATCACTCTACTCTTCTCTAATCATGCTTTCTAAATTTTGTTCTGCACCTAACCAATCAACAACATTTAATATACCAATGCAAACATCATGAGGTCTTTTCTAGGTTGTAATGGGGCTAAGGTATGGGTAAGGGTATATATGGTCAAGTGAGCTTATAAATTGAGTCTTTAATTAACCTAAGCTTTCACCTATCATATATATATATTCTATATAACTTCAAATTTCATACCTAGCTACCCAAAATTTCACTTTTACATTCCATACTCATGTATTAACTTTTATTTTAATTTTATCACATATGCATTGATCTTTTATTGACTTGGCATTGGGGTAATTTTGTCTCCTTATTTATTTATTTATATATATTTTTTATTATATATATATATATATATATATATATTATAGAGACATAAAAACTAAAATAACATATCAATGCATATGGAATTTTTTTTTATTTTTTGTTTTACATGAATAGGTACCAAAATTCCCAATATTTTATTAAAATAAAAACATAACACATTCCCTTAGTAACCTTTGTTCCCACAATCTTCCCATACTCAATTAACACACAATTCTATCTTAAGCTAACCAAAGATTCAATTGGGATATTTAATTGTTTTTCTGCTTAAGGCTAGTAACGTGGCAAAATATAGAACAAATGGGATTTAAAGGCTCAAAATGGCTAACAAAGGTAATTTAAAGGGTAGGCTTATTTGCGATAAGCGAGCTAAACAAATAATGGTCTCAATCATATGCAAGCATATAAATATATTAAATGTTGGACACATAGGATAAAACAAAATATAGATTACGATCATAGAGAAGTAAACACACAAGAATAAAACAATTATGGTTAAATAATATAACCATGTATTTAGGCTCAAAATCTCACGGGTTGTGTATTCTTGGATTTTTTAAACTATGTTCCAAATACAATTTCAAGCAAATTTAACATAAAAGTTTTTATTTAAATTAGTGAAATTTTTCAAAAAATAGGATCTTAAAAAAAACTTATTATCTTTTCAATCAAGTAGAACATGCATGCAATTAACCTATTAATATGCAATCTATCCTATTCTACAAAAGAAAAACTAACTAAATATCCTATTTTATTGGTTTTAAGGAAGAGAAATTACCTCCGGAAGTCAGGTACTGACCGACCTCCCCACACTTAAGGCTTTGCACCGTCCTCGGTGCCATCTGTCAGGAACAAAGGAGGGCTGGTAGCAGTATCTCCACAGTCGGGACCGTCATGGCTCCCTGTACTAATAAATGAAGTGGAGTCCGAAGTGTCTAGGTCTTTGTGGTTTACTGTGAGTAGCTCCTCGAGGTATTTGAAATGGCGCTGGTTGCGGCGCTCTCGTAGCTTCGCTTTCTGTTCTTACCGGTCCAACCTCTCCAGTATCTGATGGAGCAGATGACTTGTTGAAGTTGCTTGTGGTGTGGAAGGAGGAATGTCTACAGCTGGTTCTGCAGGCTAGCTGGTAGTGGCTATTGGCGGCCTGAAATATTTCCCGTTACGGACGTACTGATCATCCTGTGGAAGCATGGCTTTGGTGTCCCCAGTCCTGTAGGAGACTCCGGCTGCGAAGACGAGATCTGAGACCAAGGCGGGAAAAGGTAAGTTGCCCCACAATTTGTACGTGTCCCATGGCATTCCGGATGTGTCTTGGTAGGTTTAAAAGCTGGTCTGTAATGATACACCAGAGTAGAACAGCCATGTCTACAGTGAAGGAGGACTCATGAGTGCTCAGAAAAACGTAATGGGACATAATCTGTGCCCATACGCGAGCCTCCAAGGTAAGTGCGGAAGCCGATATTACCTTAGGTCGAGAACGATGGTATCCATAAATTCATCTGCTGCCAGGTAGTGCGATAACTCTGAGAACGGCATCCCATCAAATTGGTACATCTGGCGCTTTAGTGTGGCTTCTTGAAATGCGTCCAGTCCCTCTGGAGCAGGGGGAGGATCTAAACTCGTTGAATGGCCTCGTCTGTAATGGGGACTTATTTTGACAGACATAGACAGACTGCAGAGTTGGCAAGTGGAAATTGAAGTAGAATTTACTACCCATGAAAGATTAACCTGCCGTGATTGTCTCCGTAGGAATCTCCGTTGTCTTCGTTCAATTTGCGGCTCAACAAAGGTAGCAATGTTGGTCAGGAGGATAAGAAGGTATTTATTGTTGTAATTCCTTTCTGCCAGGATAGAGAACATCTGCTCACAGTAGCGGTTAGGAAACCACGCAGTGTCCTTTGCTGGGAAGGCTTTTTCTTTTTCATCGACCTTGATGATCCTCTTGATTCTTTTTGTTGAGGGTTTACTGCTGTTGAAGATGGCTCTGCCACTAGTGCTCTTTTGTTCCTCCCTTTGCTGGTGGTTTGGGAGTAGCTTTCTCCTTGCCTTTCTTGGTGGCCATCCTGAAAAGAAAAGAAAAGTAATATGTAAAGCTAAGGGTTCGAGCAAAGGAGCGAATACAATGGTGGTAATCAATGCACGGGAAAGAAGATGTCGTTAACACATGGTCTAGACTACATGTGAAAAGTTCATTAATTATAAAAGCAAGTGCATGTGATGGCAATTAAATGCAAGTGTTTATTGGCATGCTGGTAAAGGCATGAGTAGCATGATCAAGCATTCAATGTCCAAGTTAGATTACCAAGTCTGTCAAACTAACAATATGTTTGTATGGACAATTATATTAATTAATAAAATATAAAAGGGTTTTGTGAAAAACAAGCATTAAAGTGGATAACATAAAGTAGTGCATGTCGCTATACGGGCTTTTTCACAAACACTTAGCATGCATGGTAATAAGTATTGAAAGTATTAAATTGAACATGCAAGTAACCCTATAAAAAGTAATATATAATTGCAAACAATTCCTTAATAATTCACAAGCAAAATATAGAAAATAAGACCCAAATAAATTTCCAACATCAAAAAAAGGGTTTAAAAAGAAAAAGGAAAAAGAAAACATAGATAATGAAAGTAAAAAGAAAAAGAATAAGAAACATAAAAATAAGAATAAGAATAGAAAAGTAAAGAGGGAAGAAGAAAAGAAAAACCTTGATAATGGTGGTGAAAAAGAGGAAGGAGAAAGTGAGAAAGAATGAAGGAGGAAGAATGGAGAAAAAGAAATAAGAAGGGATGAGAAAAATTAGGATTTGGGAAGAAAAGATAAGATATTTGGCTGATCTAGATAAGCTGTGCCGCATGTGACGCAGACAGCGAGTGACTCAGTCGCGTGGGTGCGGTGTACTCAAGTGACGCGAACGCGTAGGTCACGCGGTCGCGTGAGTTGATTTGTGCTGTTGGCACAGAGCAGCCTCGCGTTCGCGCAACTCTCTGTTTGAAACTCATTTTGCCAAATTTTAGGGTGACGCGTTCGCGTGGTTGACGCGATCGCGTGAATGGCATACTTTGAAAATGACGCGGACACGTGAGGTACGCATCGCGGATAGGGATTGTGCTTCTAGCCATTCCAGCCTACTCCATCATAACTTACTGCCATCACCCATTTACGTCATTTCATAAAGCCGCGCATACGCGTGAGTGACGCGAACGCGTGAAGAGCATTTCGCAAACGACGCGAATGCGTTAGTGACGCGGTC